>NC_069002.1:142597-162786 GCF_001194135.2 Octopus bimaculoides
AAAGTATATATATATATATATATATATACTTTATTTAAAAGCAGCAGAAATATACCAAAAGCTGTTATTCAGAGTTTCACGTTCCCGTTCGTCGGACAGTTTTGTTAAAATAGAACAGAAATAACGATTTGATCAAAACTAGTTAAAGGATTCACCTTTAAAAATGGATTTGTTTCATTCATCTTTTCAATTAACGGTCTTAAGCATGCAATGAACAAAATAAATGAATTCAATATAAATTCTTCCTATTATAAAACTCGAGGAAAACCTTAAATCTAAGAATGGATTCAAAATACATATTGCAAATAACTATATACGAAATATAATTCAATTAATGCATTAAAAATTAAAATAAAAATTTCCACGCTGCATTACATAAATATTTTACAAGAGTATATACGCATACTAGACCATGAATATACATATATACATCAAAATACACAGATGGATGCACACAAACTACATATATATATACAGACATATATATGTAAGACGTAAATATATACACATATACACATGTATACATATGTACGCAATCATGCTCGCATGCAAAAATCACTTGGTATCTGGATATAGACGAGAAGATAAATTTTAAAACGCAGAGAGGGAGAAAGAAAAAGAAGGATCTTAGATGTGACAGTTAGTGAGAGGAGGGGAGAGGGGCGCAAAGTTAAAGGACTTTATACAAGTAAACGAATAAGGGCAGAAAAAATACTTTCCGTAAGGAAAGGAAAAGAAAGAAAGAAAGAAAGAAAGAAAGATTGGTGGCTGAATATGTGTCACGAACGTTATACAAAAGTGTATATTAGCATAAATACACATCCACACAAATATAAGTGCATACATAAATATTCATGTATGTATGTGCACAAGTATAAACATACACGCTTACTTACACATATACATAGACGCATACATACAAATACATATGCATGCCAACAATACAGACATCCACATAAAAACATGTCTAGGTCCTGACGTATATATACAAACATTTTTTTTAAAATTGCTGAGTGCATAATAATAAAATTCGAATAAAAGACATGCAAAATAGAACAGCCTATATCGAATTATCTATAAATTAAACGATTAAAATGGGTTTATAAAATACAATAAATAACAGGAAGTAAAATAAAAGTAGAATCTTAAACAAGAAAATAATATCTGCATATAACAATCAAAGGTTTTTAAGAAATATGTCGAAATATATACAATAAATTTGCGATGCGAAATAAATCATGTATTATAAGAAACAAATCCAAGAATCAAAAAATATACACTATCCATATGATATATTGATAGCTGACATTTTAAATTTAGTTGTGTGTCTGCAGGAATTCAAGAGTTCGTGTCTTTGATTTAAAGAGTTATTGTCGTGGAATAAAAGAAAATATTTATCCAGCAGACATAAATCACATTTGATGGCTCTTTTACGTGCACCATGCCTGTAAGGTGCAGCTCTATCTAAAATACTCCATATCACGTTGAAAGGTTGGGATTCTTTTTCGTTTAATTCCCAGACATATTTTGCCAGGCTGGTCATCGTCTTATTTTCGGGATATCTGAAGGAATTTCTATGCGAATAAAATCGGGTTTGGAAGGAATATACAGTTGGTACACCAGTTTGGGCCTTTCTTGGGGAAATACCAGTCTGGAAGTGAGTCCATAAAGGGCAATGTGGTATGTACATTCCGAAGCTGCATCATCAAGAATATGGACATTTGTTCATGTGTTGTAGCAGAGAACCAGAACTAATTGTGGTGGATCTTAGGAATGCAAACAGCATTCACAAATTGTAGTGTTTCTACCCCTGCACTTGTTAAGATTTTATAATATTACAAAGGATTGTTGTGTGGAGGGATTTCTAATTACTTACTTGTAGTCTTTGGATTTTAAGATGTATGGCTTTGTGGTTTACTGACTGACGGTAGAGTATCCAAAAAGCTGGGGAATAGGTACGTCGCAATGCTCCCATGTAAGGTTTAGTCATGGTCATTTTGGACAGATCAGCCTGGAAAATAACATGAAATACACTCAGAATAATAATAATAATAATAATAGCAATAATACTCTGATGCAGTACAATGCCCTGATGCAGTACCAGACAGTGTTATCATGCACATTGTTTTGTTTTGGTTTAAAAGATGGACTACAGTAAATATTTTGCTCAATACCACAGATTCGTTTGTCAGTTGTTTGACCTTAACCATTTGAGCAATGTCTCTTAGTGGCTGACAATATGTGCATCTCTGATCATGAGCAGAAGTAGTGAGGGAGCATCATAGCTATGTGTCGAAAGGAATTCTTTGGGGTTTGAATAATTCACCTCTGGAAACATGAGTGTTTCATTTAACATCCTTAAACAACCCTAATTCAGGGACCTTTTGAGAGGGATGGGCTACTTGACCTGAAGAAAATTCTAACTGGGCCCCACCTGCAAAGTCATGCACTGTTTATCTTGATATGACATCACCCTGTCACACACATATGGCTGTGATGCATATGCCTCTTGTACCCTTATTAGACAGGTAGTCACATAAATTTCATATAAAGGCTGTAGGAGCTTTGGCAAATTAGTAAAGCCCTTGAGTAATATCATGTACCCTTATCAGACGGGTAGTCATAATGGGTATATTGGGCTTCGTATATTTTACCCCAGTGTCACATTGATGGAATGCACTGCTCTTTCACTCAATAATAATAATTAAGTCTTATAATTAGTGGAAAGAGACCCTGTGAGACTTTTGACAACCGGATGCTGTCTTCTCTCACAGAATTAACTGGAGCAAGTAAAATCAAGAACTCTAAGACTTGAAATATAAAAATAATAATGAAATTATGAAAAACAAAAGCTGGAGATATTTATTTTGTCCTTTTGTTTACTTCAGTTATTGAACTGTGGCCATGCTGGGGCACTGCCTTGAAGACTTTTACACTGATTAAATCAACCCCTGCTACTTATTCTACCAATTACTTTTTGCAGAATAGCTAATTTTCTAGGACATAAGCAGACCTACACTGGTTTGTTTATGTCCACTTACAAGGCTTTGGTCAGCGCAGAGCTATAGCAGAAAACACTTGCGTTAAGTGCCATGCAGTAAATAGGTAACTTATATTGAAGGCCAACAAAAGGGTATTTTATGTTACAGGGCACTGAATAGATTCTCTATGAAGACACTCCATTGTTGTTTTCAAAGCTGGGTCACTTACCTCAATCTGTTCATAAAGATTTACTTGCACACTTTTGTTCTTCCAGCGTTCTTCAAGCCAAGTCTGCAGTTCAACGTTGAGAAGTTTCCATTTGCTGTTCACCTCCACTTCCCAAATAGCAGGGCAGTTTGACACACTGACAACCATCAATTCTCTGTATTCTTTATAAGCTGTGTTGACTACAGACAATAGTACACTGTCCAGGGAGAGAACCACTGAGTAGTTGGTCTGTTCAGCCTGGCTCATCTAAATAAGACAAAAAAACAACAACAAAAAATATATGCCTTGTGTCAGTGGATATTTATATTTGTGTGTGTGTGTGCGTGTATACAAACATACACTTTTAATAGAAATCAATAGTTCAGTACAATAGCTTTCATGTGAATATTCATCCATCCATCTTTTCCACCCACTATCTCTGGGAGGGTCTGTTGAGGGGAGCGGGCACCTCCTCCACAGAGTCCTATCTGAAGCAACCATCATTAGTCCTCAGTCAAACTGTCCAACCCATGCCAGCATGGAAAGAGGATGTTAAATGATAATGATGATGATATTTGCATGAAACTTTTGGTACCAGATGGAACAACAATGTTCTTATATTAGTTTTCATTTGTAAGATTTTAAAGCTGTGATATAAAGATGTTATATTTTTATATCAAAGATTAACTCTGTGATGTAAAAATGTACTTATATTTTCATATCAAAGATTGAAACTGTGATATTGCGAAGGACATTAATTATACAATTCTTTATGGGACGGCCATGACCTTGCTGAATGTTCTATGACACTGATAGAAGAAAGAGAGATTTTGCTCAATGATTTAAATGGTTTGAATGCAATGTAACAGATTTGAATCTGCTGAAAAGAGCCGTAGGATCAGGTAACAGTATAACACCAGGCAGCAGATTAGGTTTACCGATCAAAGATATATAATTTTTAATACCTAAGGATGCTGGGATGCAAACAAGTCATATATCATTTTCCATATCCAAGATTAATGATGTCAAGATGTAGTTTTGTTTTTGTCAGACAAATTTAGCTCAAATATGTTTCTTTAAGTTATAGTTTCATTCATTAATATAAATAATTCAGATGTGTGCATATATATATACACATACAGGTTAGTGTGCATGCATGTGCTAATACATAGAGAGTAAATGCAAACATAAATGGTGTTGAAAGAAAGATTAATTGGAAAGCTATATAAAGTGCTAATGATAATTTCAAAATGCACAACCTCTAGTTTTAACCCACCCAAAGAAGCATCAAGTTTAAACTGATGTTTACCTACAAGGATGGGGGTGGAAGATGTAAATAACTGAGAGTTTGAAATAAAATGGAGAAAATTAATAATGCTTTACACACTGGATTTTAATTTTATGGAGCCATGTTGCACTTTTTGAGTGTTATACTCTATACTCTATTGTAGTTGATCAGATTGACTAACGACAACATCTTGAAATTACTGGTCAGTCTAATTAATGTAGTGAGTCATCATTAAAGAGTTCATTTGTTGGTTCATTTTTAAGTTTGTTTTTTTTCCATGCAAGAATGGGTTAGTCAAATATATTGCCAAGGTATTAGTTTACAGACAGATGCCCTTCCTGTCACTAACCCCTTTCTGTTTTTCAAGGGATTTTCATTTTACATCTCTTCAAAAGTATGAAGAGAGATGATTTGTTGGTAGTTGGCAGTGACAATGGCATCACTATTTATAGCTAGCAACTTTTGTAGAGTGCCAAAGAAAACAGACACACATGCATATACACACACACATGCATATACACACACACATGCATATACACACACACATGTATATCTATGTACACGCGTACGGTGTGTGCAATGTTGTCTTTTAGTTTCTTTCCATCAAATTCATTCACGAGTCTTTGGTGGGCCTGAAACTATGGCTGAAGACATTTACACAAAGTGCTGTGCCATGGGACTGAACCTGAAACCACATGAATGGGAAGCAAACTTCTTAACCACACAAATTATTCTAATTAGCATATTCAGCCATCATTTAAAGCTGATGTTTACAATTTGCATTCTATTTAACATCTGCAATATCTGATTCAACAGAAGCATATAAAATGGTAAGAGCCAAAAGCATAAATTAAGATTTAATAATGAAACATGCTGGGTGATTGTGGTTTCCAGGTTGACAAGCTGAAATGACAGGGAAATTGTGGCAAGCTGCAAGACAGAGTTTGGAGGAGGTTAAAAACAAAATAACAGTTTAACAATTTGCATGACGGTCATGCCAAGTACTGGTGAAAGTAAGTTTACAATTTTTTTTAAATACCCCCCACCCCACCCCATAAATCAAAAAAGTGTATTTATTGATTGGTTGATTAATATTATAAATAAATGCTTCTCGTTTTCTTAACCATCACCTTATTTCCTTTAAACTAACTTCTTTCCAACTTTTATGTGGTTGTTATCGCAACAGGTCGTTGAAGTGAGATTTTTACTATATCTTTATTTACAATGTTTTCAGTCGTAAGTTATAACAAATATTATTGTTTCGTAATTAAAAGCTATAATGATAATCTCGTTACTTATAACTTAATTATAAGTACTTATCACTAAGCATAACTCTTAGTTTAGGCTGCGTAAATATTATGATGTATACATACCAAGACGCTACATGTATGTTGAAGATATAGATTATATATTTTTGACCGTTACACATAAAAAAAAAATACAGTTTCATTAATATACAGAAATAAATTCAACAAGTTGAAAAAAACGAGAAGTAAAAGGAATTAAATTTCTATATTAATCTATTCTATACTTTTTTTGGCATTTATAGAACATTTAGAAACAAGTCATTTCGTCGTAGAGAATTACGACTTCAATTTTATATTAACTCATTTTTCATTCTAGCCATAAGAGTTCAGCAAACGAACTTAAGTTCTCTCTCTGCCTTTTATGAGTTTGCTACACAACTATTATTCCCTACTATTATTCAAACCCTATCCCTGTCTATTATTAATAGACATACAAATAATATCAGTAATTTAGTTCTGGGGTCTAGTTTGACTTGGGTGGCGGCTTACCAAAGCACCACCTGACTAAGAGCAAATACTATAAACACAGGTGGTATATATTCAACTTTGTCTATTTACTTATTCCCTGTTATTATTGTTGTTGCCATTGTTGTTGTTGCAATTGACATTGCCCTTTTTGTGTGGCCAACAAGCAATTTATCACAATATTACATTAACTATTAAAATATTAAATGTAAAAGAAATGTTAAAGACTAAAATAAACTATAATAATGTATTTGCCACCACTTAGCAACTCTTTTCTCCCCAGATCGTAAAAGATCAGATAGTAAAGTTATTTTATTTTTAATATCTAAGAGGAAAACAGATAGAGTCATGCAGTTAAGATATTTGCCTTGCAACCACATGGTTCCAGGTTCAATTCCATTACACACTACCACGGACAAGTGTCTTCTACCACAACCTTAGTCAGATCCTTGATTTACCTGTGAGACCTGATTTTTATTATTGCTATTGTTATTTGTTATTATCTCAGGTTTTGTTGGAACTCCTGAAGTTTTGCATCTGTAGTGGGATTGCTGCCTGCAGCCTATGGTACCATGCTATCTGTTCTTTTCAACTATTTAATACTTTGCTGATTACACGGGCCAGGCAAACCTTTTGTAACAGTTCTACTGGAAACTCTATTCTGATTTCCTTTATATTCCCCTCCTTCTGATACTCTTCCCAAGGACCCAACAATAATTGACACTATCTTCGCCTTCCTCATTTTCCATAGCTGAGCTATTTCATACTTAAGAGGATTGTATCTATCTATTTTTTCGCCTCCCTTCTGGACTGCTTGTGAGTTAAAAGGGCATGCAACCTCAACTATATAGCACGTGTAATACATTTTGTCTTGCACCACTAGGCCTGGCCTGTTCTGCTTTAGCACCTGATCTGTTTGTATTGGGAAATCTACTCTCTGTGGTTTGTGCTCATACCAAGTCTTGCCTCTCTCTACCCCCCACTTTTTGTACAGTTTCCAATGTAGCATGAAGAAATATAGAAGGCCAAGTTATTGTAATTATTATTATTATTATTATTATTATTACTAGGTGACAAACTAGCAGAATCATTAACATTTTGAGCAAAATGCTTTCTGCTGTTTCTGGCAGCTCTTTACATTCTGAGTTCAAATTCTACTGAAATCAACTCTGCCTTTCATCCTTTCAGAGTTGATAAGATTAAGTACTATTTGAACACTGGAGTCAATGTAATCAACTCACCCTTTTCCACCAAACTTTAGGCCTTGTGCCTATAGTAGAAAGGATTATTACTTGTACAGGGTCTTTGTCAACTTGAGACCAAGATATCAGATGCTGTAGTTCAATACGTGTCACAATCAATTCACATGCATGTGATTTGTAAAAACAAATATAAACTGAAAATCCCAGTAAAATAAACTAAATGTATAAACATTTTTACTGGGGATTTTTCAATGACAAATACTTTGAGAAGAAAAGAAAAAAAGTAAAAGAGTTTTAAATCATACATAAAAACGATAATTATTATTATTATATCATATATCTGTAAATGTTAATATTTAAAACAATAGTCATATTGTAATCAACATTAGCCATGCAACACACAAGCAACAAAAACTATATAGATTAAAAGGTAAGCAAAGAGTCGAGACACTTGCTAAAATTTCACCAAGAAGCAAATAGGGCTTGTAGTTTTACCTTCAATACGCCTCGTTCATGTGGTAGGTCTATGCCTTGTATATGAGCCTATATCATTAGAAAAGCATTTTATCAGATGTGACTGGAATTTATTTTACCTACCACCATTGCAAACAGAACTTTAGAAAACTATGGGGAAGAGAGGGATAGATAGCTTTTATCCGATACCCTAGCAGACTTTAGGGATGCTATGGAATGAGACAATTTTACCAGGCAGATTGTAGGATATGATGTTAACAAATTTAACTGGTATCATGGTGGCTTTTAGAAACTATGGTGTAGACAATGTTAGTACCTTAGTACACAATACTATAGTAGACTATAGGAGAAATAATTTCTTATAGTATCATAGAATACTATGCCAGAGATAATTTTGTCTAATACTAAAGCTTATTTTACTATAGAAGATTACAAGGGCGACCATTACATCTGGCACCAAGTTGAGAGTGTAAATATGTCAGTTTGAGAAAACAATAAAAGCATGATACATGTGCCAAGCCATGCTCGTTAGTGAGTGACATCTTTTATGATTAGAGAGTCAAGTACATATCGAGCCTGTGGGTATTGTCCAGTTCACATATTTATAATTTTTCAAAAGCATACCTATTCAACCTCTCAGTTAATAATAGGGTTAAAATTTGATCTCAAAATATGTTAACCTGAACATGAGAGCATATATATATATATATAATTATATTTATAGGAAGTTAATTATATGGCCCACCATAGAATGATCAGTGGTTTTGCATCCATAAAGCCTTATAGATGGCTCATTGAACTCTAATGGCTGCGGGCATATAATTTCTTTTCTGATGAGCTGTCTATAAGGCTTAGCGCTTTAAAGATGTGAAACCATTGGTCGCTCTATGACTGGCTATATATATATTACGGCTATAATGTTTAGAGTGTGATAGTCAATGTAGTTAACTAGTCTACCCCCAATAAATTTCAGGCCTTGTGTCTTTAGTAGAAAGAATGATTATCATTATTAAAATTACTACTACTACTACTACTACTACTACTACTACTACTACTACTACTACTACTACTATTATTATTATTAAAAGAAGAAATTTTCAATAGTTTCAAAATGCAATCACGACACAAAAGAATGTGAAGAGAGCTGCGATAATAGAAATAGAAAGCTTAGTGAAACTTTGATAGGTTTTTTTCCAAGTAGTTTCTTTGTAGGAAAATAGAAAGTGGGAGAAAAAGAGAGACGGAGAGAGAGAGAGAGAGAGAAAGAGACAAAGAGAATGAGAGAAAACTATAGAAATATAACATCAGTTAGCTATTATCATACATCATGCCAACTAAAATGTTAGATTTTAGAACCATGCATATACGTTTAGAATTAGAATTTAGAAGGAAATCGAAGTGCCAGAGATACTAAAAAGATAAACTATGCAATATGAAAACAGTTATGAGACAAATATGTTTGTGTGTGTGTGTGTGTGTGTGTGTGTCTGTGCATGAATGTATCTACATCCATATATTTCCACAAATCTCTATACATACACATATAGATTTCTAAATACATGCAAACACACATACACATTTGTATGTGTGTATATATATATATATATATATATATATATATATATATATATATATATATATATATATATATATATATATAGACAGTCTGCTCTGAAACAAAGCTTGACCACTTCAAGCTCCTTAAGTGTGAACAGATATGGACTTTGAACCCAGAGACTTTCTTAAAAAAACTTCCTACGAATGTTGCAAATGTATCTCAGTTCAGAATCTGTTATTTCATCGTGTTTTTTTTTGTGCAAGTTTAGATGTCTCTTTTAAACCTCCAGAGATTTACACACCTTTTAACAAAAATGAAACTGAAGAGCAATTTCTTGCATAAAATGATGGCATTGGGGGTTAATGTTGTTCTCGAGATTTTGGTATAAATGACTCAGTCAGAGGCACATAATCTCTCTACAATTGGAGGTAGGAAAAAGTATGGGTCAGCCAGGGTCAGAAACAAATCTGGACCTCCTCCTTTTTCTTAGAATATAGAATCTGTAACCCACTTCAAACAATATATACATACTTACATATATAAGTATATATACACACACACACATATATACTCATATATATATATGACTAGTTTCTCTCAGTTCCCACCAATCCTATCCATTCACAAGGCTTTGATTGGCCTCGGGTTATAGCAGAACACTCTTGCTCATGGTCGTTATCTTCTCAGTTTCTGTTGACCAAATTCACTTACAAGGCTTTAGTCAGACTGGGGCTATTGTAGAAGATAGTTGCTTAAGGTGCCACACAGTGGGATTGAATCCAGAACCATGTAGTTGGGGAGCAAATGTCTTACCACACAGTCACATCTGCACCTAATTCTCTCTATCTCTCTCCTCTCTGTGTATATATATATATATATATATATACACACACACACACACATGATGATACATGTATAATTTATATGGATGTATGTATACATACACACACAGACAACTGAAGTGTAGGAAATGGCTTCCACAAAAGAAGTGTTTGATATTTCACAGTAAAACTTAAAACTTATTTCGATAAACCAAACCAAAAAGATCAACACAAGGAAGTCTATAAGTCAAAAAAATTAGGAAGTCTTTGACTAACTTGTCTCACTGCTTGTGCAACTCGTTCATCTCGAGTAAACAGCAACACACGTTGATGGCCATCCAAAAATGACATCCAGTATATCACTACTTTGTCACTTCGTGTTTTCCCATACAAAGAATCAGTAAATGAAGAGATCATGGCATCAGGTTCATCACTGTCATCTGAAATAAATGGGAAAAATGTTGAGAGAGCATTTTCTAAAAATATTTTCTATTTTTGTAATCGCTTATTTACAAGAACTGGAGGTGGTTGAAGTTGTGGGTTGCTAGGTTTTAATTTTGGGACTAGTATGTTGTGTCCTTGAGCAAGGTTTTTCATTTCATGTTGCTCCATTTCACTCAGCTGAAAATGAGTACCAGCTGCCTCTGGGAGTTAATCGTGTGATGAAATGGCGTTCCATTCAGGAGCAGTGGAGGCACTTAGCCTAGAGTGGAGACACATGGCTTTGTGGTTAGGGTGTTGGGCTCATGATTGTAAGATTGTGGTTTCAATTCTTGGACCAAGCGATGCAGTGTGTTCTTGAGCAAAACGCTTCATTCCACATTGCTTCTGTCCATTCAGCCGGTGAAAATGAGTAACCTTGTGACAGTCCAGCATCCCATCCAAGACAAACCAGCAAACTGGCCCCATGCTCCTTACAGATTAATGTGGACTAGCCCTGTATTCAGTTACTGTAACACTTTGGGACCCCTGATAAACTCCAGTCTCATTACTTTATAGGCTCAAAGTAGAGTTTATTTTAAGTAAGGGCTCTCCAAGACTGGTGGATCCAGAAAGTGGGGAAGAAACTAAGACATCTGAGTTGCTGAAGTATGAAGCAATGCATCAAAAAGTTATGTTATCCTCAGAAAGGAATCCTGGTCTGATTTCTTGCAACAGAGTGGATCCCCACCAAAGGCATACAAGGGGGGTCAGATCATGGCTTTAGACCAGGCAGGAGATTAAACCAAGATCTCCCAAGGTGTTAAGAGTAAAGGTGTCTTTCCTACTGTTCACCTCTTGATCCATGCAGTATTACTGCTGATTACAAAGTGGCAAAAGCTGGCAGAATCATTAACACACACCAGGTAACATGCTTGGCAGCAATGTCATCCATTTTCACATTCTGCCAGAGTTAACTTTGCCTTTCATCCATTTGGAGTAAATAAAAATAAGTACTAATTGAACACTTGGGTTGATGTAATCGACTTAACCCCCACCCCGTCCCACCACGAAATTGCTGGCTTTGTGCCAAAATGTGAAACCAATATTGCTGTTGGTTGATATAGACAGCAACATTTCTGCACAAATGTATAACTTAACTTCTAATATAAACAGCCACAAACATCTCAGTATTTGGAAGAGCATTGGTACTGAACCTGGAACTAGGTGGTTGAAAAGCAAACTTCTTACCTCAGAGCCATGCCTGCACCTATTTATTAATCGGCCAGAACTTCATGTGTTCTGATCCCACCCCAGCTCCAGAAGGATGACAGATAAAGCTGGTGAGATTTGAACTCAGAATTTAAAGGGATGCACCTAAGTGTTGCCAAACATTTTGTCACAATACTCCCATAAAAAAAAACTGATGATGTCAAACTATATTCTTCCCAGATATTTTATTCAGTAAGTAGGATGACACCCACCATTGGTGATCTTGTTTAGAGAAGGTTTTTAAATAATGTTTTATGACTCAGTGGCTTGATGGAATTGGGCACACACATACATACATGTGCTCCCTCTCTCATCGTCTGTCTCTGTCTCTCTCTCTCTCTCATACACACACACACACACACACACACACACACACACATAGAAAAGAAAGGGAAAAGACATAGAATTTATCTTAAGTACCTTCAGTGCTACTCTCTGGTAATTCATAACCATCCACAGAATCAACTCTCATAGAGAGGGACTGTACTCTCAGGTGGACATTTCCATAACCATCCTGTTAAATAGAAGAGCAAAACAAGAAGAAACACAGTTTAAATACTTTAAATCAAATGATCGTTCCACTTTCTATTCTTAGATATAGGATAACAAAGATTGGTCTAGTTAATTAATAACTAATAAAGGATAACGAATATAGGATAACGAAGATTGGTCTAGTTAATTAATCAGCAAACTAAAATAGTACATTGAATATTCTTTTACTTGTTTCAGTAATTTGACTGCGACCATACTGGGGCACCACCTTGAAGAATTTATTTTAGCTGAATGAATTGAACACCAGTACTTATTTTTTTTAAGGTGTGGTACTTATTCTATTGGTCCCTTTTGCTGAATCCCTAAGTTATGCAGACATAAACATACCAACACTGGTTCTCAAGTAGTGTTGAGGGACAAACACAGACACAAAGACACACAAATATATATATGATAGGCTTCTTTCAGCTTCCGTCTAGCAGATCCACTCTCAAGGCTTTGATTGGCCTGAGGCTATAGTAAAAGACACTTGCCTGAAGTGTCAAGCAGTGGAACTGAACCCAGAACTATGTGGTATGTGCGTTTGTCAAAAGAGATCTAAGGAAGAATGTAACGATCGAGAAGGTGAATGACAATGACCTTTTTGTGTGCACAGTTTGTGACAGACCATGCCTGTCTTTTGCTGGCCTCAAATCTCATCTGCAAATGCATGGAAAACGAACCTCCACCATCTATTTTGCCCATATGTCTGTGCACACCTTTGAATGCAGTGTTTGCCAGAAGGTTTGCAAATCCAATGGAGGCCTCAAAAGACATTTTAAGATCCACAATTCCAGGGTGCCACACAGTGGAATCAAACTTGGAACCATGTGGTTGTGAAGCGAACTATTTAACTGCATGGTTATCCTTACACCTCAACTTGACTCGTATATACAGTCCCAGAAGGACAGAAGGCGAAGTTGACTATAGCAGGATTTTAAATGTAAAGATATATAATTAAATTCCTATCTAATTAACCAGCAACTCTGGTAATCCAATGAAAATAAATTCTTTAAACTAACAAGTAAAGAACAAATGAGAATGAAATTAACCTTTGAAATGGCAGCAGGGAAACTTGGTCTTTTACCTCCATACACATTCCACATTAATGTTCTCTCTGCAGCAGGATCATCCCACGTATATAAGATGGCCTGATTTGGTGACAACAAAGTCACCTGACTCTGATTCCTAAGGAGGACGAATGTGTTAAAATGGTGAGAATTTATTTCAAGGAAATTGTCAAACATGTTTGTAGTTATAAGAAAACTTTTGAAAATAAAACATGGTTAAAAGTAGTTTGCATTGGATATGATGATGATGATGGTAAAGACAACTATGATGAATGATAATGGTGATGATGGTGCTGGAAATGAAAACAATGATGATAACTGTGATGACAACAATGATGACTGATGAATGAAAATGATGATTGATAACAATATTGATGATAATGACAATGACTGTTGATAATTATGAGAATGGTAGTGATGCTGCTGCTGCTGCTGCTGCCGATGATGACAACAATAACAATGACAGCATCAATAAGTTCTGCATATGGAAAAAAGAAAACAGATTGCTTCCCTGACTACCTTGATGATGAGAGAAGATAGCAGTCCGATTCTCATGGTTGGTGATCTTAATGGACTTGATGGCTATCACGATGCACATGGAGGCTATGGATATAGTACAAGGAGTCAAGCCCCAAGCTGACCAAAGCCTTATGAATGAATTTGGTAGGCAGAAACTGAAAGAAATCCATTGTGTAAGTATGTGTGTGTGTGTGTGTGAGTTCTGTTGTCTTGAAATCATGTGATGGTTGTATACAAACATCCGCATCCTACAAGCAATGATGTTCATCTCCAGTCTTCCATGAAAAGTATTTCTGGCCATAGGAAAATATTACCTAGCTTGGAAACAAGTATGGGTTGGCAACAGGGAAGGCATTATCTTGCTTGGAAACAGGTAAGGGTTGGCAACAGGGAAGGCACCCAGCTGTAGCAAATCTACCTCAACAAATTTTGTCTGACCCATGCAAGCATGGAAAAGTGAACATTAAATGATGATGGTGATAATGATGACAATGACGATGATTATCTCCAAAAATTCTAACAAAATGTTAGATTTTCAAAAAAGCAAATTTTTAGAAAAAAACCTCATAAGTGAATTTCTTTTTTTATTTTGTATGATTTTATTCCAGACATTTTATGGTTTACTATAATCTTTTATTTTATGCAATAAATTTCCTAAAACGTGCTTCTTTCTGAAGGCCACAAGGTCTCCATTCTTAAATATCATCGTCTTTTTTGAAGACAGTGCAGCGCAATTTAAGAGACATTAGGCTGCTATTTCTAGAAGGATCCCCTTGTTGCCTTCTCCAAAAGAAATTGGTCATTTAAGGAATTGTTATATTCAAGTTTAAGCCAGTTCTTTGATGTTATAAGAATACAGAAAGAAGATTTATGCTTACTTCTGGTGAATTTTGATGAAAATGTCATCGCACAAGTTTTCTATGCGGACAGGTGCTCCACCAAGGAAGTAATCTGAGAAGGAAATACAGATGGGAGTTTGGGTGCCTCCACTAACTTCAACACAAAGACCAGTCTGTGAAAGATAAAAAAGAAAAGATGTATATAAAAGAAAACATGCACAAGGAGTAACATATAAACTGAACTGAACAAGAGTGGTTTCTAAGTAAGTAAATAGTTGGGGGAGGAGGATTGTAATTGCTTGATTAATCTGTTACTATAGCAACAGAATTTACAGATTGTTTCTCAAAATATCAAGGGAATAAAATACCAACCCCATTTTCCATACGTAATACTGTGCTGTGTATGGTCTTGATCGGAATATGCGGAGAAATTGCCTTGCCATGGTCATATTTCACAAAAATCCTGTAGGAATCTGTTATGGGCCAATATGGAACACACTGGAATGACAGAACAACAAAAATCACCAATGAGTATGTTTACAGGTGTTTTTTTAGTTGTGGTGCTTCCAAAATATAAGATACCTTCTATACCTTGAAAAAATGCCTTTACTCTAAACATTGGTAAAATTGCCATTTTTTCCATACAGATTAACCACAATAAGTTTAGATAATGTTAATCTACTAAGAGGCATTTATTCATTCATGAGTTTAATATAATCCAATTTTAGAGTAATGTGATCGAGCAAGAATAAAATAAATAAGAACAAGAAAAAAAAAGAGACGAGAGGGTTAAACATAGAAGGGGAGATAACTTACTTCCTTGGGTGGTAAATCAAACCAAAGATCTGCGTCTTCATTGTCTTCCATAAAGCGAAGTCTTGAATGCGAATTGTTCATGATTAAGAAGTAGGGCATGATTGTCACAATTTTGGTTAATTTCATTTTTGACAACTGGACTTGCATCATAAACTAATAAAAAATGCGAAATACACAAAATTTTTACCACAAAGTAATCAGATTGTGAAACTTTTTGTACCATTTTCTTTTTTCAATCAATTTTGAAAATGATGAAGAATAGGTTGGTGTTTGGAACATAAATTAGCATGAAGTTTTCAAGGTACAGGTTAATTAAGATCATTTTTAAAAGCAAGAAGTTTGTATCACTGAACCAGGAACTGTCTCAGATGGATTACATGATGGAAAGAACTGGATGTGAAACCATATGACGAGAATATTTCTGACGAGATACATTGCCTCTGTTTTCATTAATTTCAAAAGTAATGAAGAATTTAGTAAAATAACTTTGTTATTATTAAGTAGGTATTTGGAAACCTGAATTAATTTGAAGTTTTGATGGAAGGGGGTTTTATTTAGATTACTGTAACCCTTTTTATTACCATATTTCAGTTGAAAGACACTGCTTTTGTTGCAGTTAATTTTGAAAATAAGGAAGAATTTAATAAAATTTGACCCCATGAAGCTAGTGTTGGGTACATAAATCAACACAAAATTTCGATAGATTGCTGTAATTTAGATTACTTTGAACAACAAACTTTATTTTATTGAACAAGGGGCAGTCACAGGAGGGTTGGTATCAAAAGGGTTAAAAAATAACAACAAAAGATTTTACTAATGAAATTAAGGAACTTTGTTATAAACTATTAACTGAAATTAAAATTATCACAATCTAATCAACATCAGTAATATTTCTAAATGTTTTAATGTTTTTAAATCGATTTTGTTGGATTAAACCATGAAATTGTTTAACAAGAAAGTTCAATAAGTTCACGAGGGGAGGAGAATGTGTAATGTTTTGTGCCTCGCTTCTTGTCAAAAGAATAAAAAGTAGGTTTACACCTTGGGTTAAACTCACCTGATATTTGCGATTTCTCTCCTTATCATTGCAAATAATGACACCAGCACTGTTGACTGTATCCATGGAGAAAGATTGTGACCATTTAGAATCATAAACTTGTAATTTGGCCTAGAAAAGAAAAGAAAAAAACAAAAAAGAAAAAAAAGGAAAAAAAGAAAATTAGCATTATGGTAAAAGTAAGGAAGAGCAATAATGAAGAAAAGATATTTTCAAACGAAGCAAATGTGGGAAAATCAAAAAGAAAAAAAAAAAAAAAAGAAGCATAATGTTAAGAATCCCTTTCCCTGCTCTTTATTGAAAAAACTAAAAAAAAATCCTATTTTCACATGAAACAATTTTCAAGAAAGAAATGCGGTTTCAGATGAAACTAGCAAATACCTTTTTTCTCCTGTGTTTTTTGTATCTGAATAATACTGGAACACCTAATGGACTGCACTCAAAAACAGCATCTGAACCAGTGCCCTAGGGGGGGAAGAAAATAGTTTGAGCATCACAATGATATTTACATTCTTATTACATTTTCTATATATATATGCATGTATCTGAGATAAAAGATATTTTCTTGAATTTATGTATTCAGGATTTTCTGAGAAACTATGGCAACAAAATTTGTTTGTGAGAAGATAATCTTACCCGCAGCAAAATCGGAAAATCTGTTTTATTCATGATCCAGTAAGGGGAATAGATGCGAAGATCATGAGTCAAAGACTGAACAGAATGGATACTAATGCTCAGATATTTCTCACTTGATTCCATATCAGTCTCTGTTTCCATAGAAATAGCTTTGAACTCTTCCATATCATTGCCAATGTCTAGGTTCCCACTCCAATCACAAGACAGGTAATCAGTTATCTACAAAAGAAAGCAGCAAAGATGATTAGTTCTAATTTCAGTCTCACTAATGTTGGTCTGCAGTCATCATTGCCATCATCATCGTCATCATCATTGTCATCATCCTCATCATCATCCTCATCATCATCATCATCATCATCACCAGGTTCATCATTGTTTTAACATCTATTTTCCCATGTGTGCATGGGTTTGATGAGAATGCCTTGGAGCAGAGTTTCTATATATGAATGCCCTTTCTGGCACCACACCCTTTTTGGTTCCAGATAGAGGAATATTCTTCCTGTCTATTGAACGACAAACATCCAGGCATATTTTATGCAACCAACTGGAAACAAAGGACCCCTGTATGATTGAGCCCTTTGTTTATAGAGAAATCACAACACGACAAGAAGCTTGGACATGCTTTTGTGATGAACTGCAAGCCATTATTTACAAACCAGCAAAAGGCAAGGGAAAAATGAGCTCACACACATACACACAAAATGGGTTTCTTTCAGTTTCCATCAAGGAAATCCATCACAAGGCTTTGATCATCTTGGAGCTACAGTAGAAGGTGGCATGTGTGCAGGAGTGAACATGAATTCCCATGGCTGGGAAGTGAACTTCTGAAACCACAGCAATATTTATTTATTTTATGGCTTTGTCATAATTAGCAGTGGGCAGTGATCCATCCTCACACAACAGACCAAGCTCAAAGACTTCACAACAGACTGGACCCTGATAAAGACACCAAAGGCTTCATCGATCCACCAAACAGAATCACAAAACGCTTCCTTTGATGGGCTTCAACATAGTCTCTATCCACTAAATTTTACTCACATAGCTTTGATTTATCCCAACATTACATTGAGAAGACACTTGTCCTCCCAAAATGTCCTCTCAAATGACTGAACTTGAAACTGCAAATTTGCAAAATAAACATCTTCATCACACAGCCATGCCTGTACTGCCCAGACTGGTCAAGCAGATCATTTACATACCTGCAAGGACAATTTCTGCATTTTGGTAACATCCACAGTGTACAGGGGTGTCATCTCACCATGGGTTAAACTGCTGTAGGAGTTGGTACCCTGAAAAACAAAATGGAAGTAGAAATATTAGTTTGTTCAAAAAAAGTTAGGGCTAGCTTGACTCCTTAAATCCCCTTTGCTGGCATTACTACTACTACTACTACTACTACTACTACTACTACTACTGGTGCTGTACACTTCCACTACAACTAATACCATTGGTCTGTCACCCTTCCAGCACCACCGCCACCACCGCCACCACCACCACTACTATTAATAGTGGTGGTGGTGGTGTTACTGTCACCACTACTCTGACTATTTACTACAAAAATCATCGTCAATTAAAAAATAAAAAGGAAAGAAATAACATTTCAAAAATATAAAGAAACTAACAAAACTTGATTTTTTACAATTTATACAAAAATACAATTATTTGGGTGCTGCTGGTTCCTTGTTTCTATTTTGGTGGTGGAGTTTGCAACCAGGCCACTCTGAAAGAGTTAAACACTATTCGATATGCAGAATAAAACAGCAAATGTAAAGTACCTCCAGAGAAAACTGCACATCATATGGTAACAAATTATGTAAGACAACTGGTGGATTCATGTGGAGGATATAATAGGGGATACTTTTGGGTAGCGTCTGGGATGGATACAGGGTTTCCTGGTCCTTGCAGGTTACCTAAAAAAAGAAATGATACAAATGTAAGGCATTGCATATGTCAACCAGACAAGAAAGGAGTGCTCAATACACTAAGTATTAGGCTTAAAAAAGAAGCATTAGGGTTGATTCATTTAACTAAACATTCTCGAAAGCAGTGCTCCAGCATGGCTGCAGTTAAATGACTGAAACAAGTAAGAGATATTATATATATATATATATATATACACACACACACACACACACACACAAAATAAAACAAATATAAGAAAGAATTATTTACTTTTATAGTGAAAGGTCGGGCAAGTCCAGTTGGTACACAAGAATAGTGTTTACTGCGGTCTTTCATTTGTATAAGGTCTTTCCACCAAATGCCATTTTCAGTCTTTGGGAAGCTATACAAGATGAGGAAAAAAGTATTAAAATCAGTAGAGTACTAAGTTGAAGGGACTAATTTATAAGACATACAATGAATATTTGTCTAAAGTGTTGGGCTAATGATTGACCCCACTGCCATCCCTGATCAGGCGTTCAAACCTTCGTTACTATAACTTGCTAACAAGAGACCAACAATTGGTCTCAACTGAATGGTTGAGTTTACTTTGAGTCACATCCCTTCAGGGTCAACTCCCCATCTTCTACAGATACAATTAACAACAAGGTATTTGCACAAGTTTACACCATTTATACAGTAACATAAATAAATTAAAAATGTGTATATGTATTTATGTGTGTGTGTGTGTGTGTGTGTGTGAATGTGTGTATGATTGTGTCTCCTTGTCTTCACATTGCATAATTGTTGTAAAGAAATGTCCTTCGTTTCCAATCATCCACAA
>NC_069002.1:162796-173203 GCF_001194135.2 Octopus bimaculoides
AGAAGAAGTGAATCTGGCCATAGAAAATCTGCCTTCATGAATTTCATCTGAACCATGTGAACCATGCAAGTATATAGAAATGGATGTTGATGATGATATATGTACAATGGATTTCTGGATAGTTTTCTACTTACCAATGAAAGCAACAATCAAACCCTGGACTACAAAGTTTTGAAGCAAACTTCTTAACCACATATCAATACTTACATTATCATCATCATCATCATCATCATCATTTTGCATCCATTTTCCATGCTGGCACGGGTTAGATGGTTAAACTGGAACCGGTAAGCTGTACCAGGCTCCAGTCTGATTTTGGCCTCTGTACAAGACACAACAATTACCCTAATCTCCTCCTTTTTACTCTCTCTCTCTCAGTGGAACAGCAACTGAGAAGAATAAACCAAAAAAAAAAACAGACATAATGATCACCAATTCTCAGAACTTACAATAAATCAACAGGTGAGACAAAGAGTTCACAGTGGTAGGCAATGAGTAAAGGTATTTGGAAACTCTCTCCACAAGCAACAGTAGTCAGCTTCACGAAGCCTTTATCATCATCCATTTCAGCTTTTATGGCTAATTCTGGGATGGCTTTCAGAGCCTGAGATTTACAGAAGACATCTAAGGCCATGGTTAAATTGTTTTGGATCTGAAATATTCAAAGAAATAATGAAGACATTTACTGGTTGTTAATAACCAAATAGTATGGTAGCTTACAGAAGGGGAAAAGCAGAGTTTGTGGCTTTTGTGGAAAGCCCCATGTAGGATTGAAATCTGGTCAAGTCCACAGAAAGATTTGTAGTAGCAAATATCCGTCAATTGTAAATAATGTACATAATTCCACATTTTTTAAATATAGAACGGTTTCAAGTTTTATTTAAGATAAGATCTTTTACCTTGAGAGGAGAGCTGACTGTAACAAGCTTCCTTCCATGAGATATGTCTACATCCCAGACAAAGCAGTATTTTGTGTTGTTCTGAAATGAAATTTGATAAATCAGTCACATCAAGAGTTTTATTAAAATTTCTTTTTTTTAAAATTGAAATATAGAAACCAATACTCCCTACCCTTAGACCCCCAAAAAGCAAAAAGGAAAAAAAAAAGGAGAAAATAATTTGTAAGTAATTGTTTCCCTGCCATCAAAATACAAATTTCATATTGTTATAAATTGAATAAATTGAGTGAAATACCTTGTAGTATTTATTGCTTTATTGAATAGCCATAAGAACTATATGGAGCTGTATATGATGTTGACGGAGACAAGAACAATAACAATGACAATGACAACAGAAAACACTGGTCATAATTTAAATGATTCTGTTGTTAATGTGTTTATTCGTTTAATTAATTTAAAAAAAAAAAAAATTTACACCCGCATCTAACCCCTATACACATGTTTGATAATGGTGGATATTCCACAAGGTTTGTTCCAATTTCACTTTGTTTTGGGGAGATGGAGAAGGTGTCAACAATTGAGCAAAGGAAAACACTGAATATAATCTGTCCATCCAATATGATGATGATGATGATGTTACCACTCATCATTATCATGTAAACAACAACAGAGATGATGATGATAATGATGATTAAAATATTTATGCCAGAAATATATTCATTTATTTAAAATTTTATGATTAAAAATATTTCAATATTTACTGAAAAAATCCCATTAAAGACATCAAGTAGATCTGAGCTTGTATTTATTGCTCCAAATTACTATTAGATAATTGGACTGGCTTACTCACCTTAACTGGTTGCATTGGGATTAGTTTGTGACATGCTCTGGCATAAGAGAGTGTCATAGGGTCAAAGCCATCAAACTGAAATGAAATATAGAAAAAATAATATCTAAATGAAAACAACAACAAAAAAAAAGAGGCTTAAATGTACTGCAATGTTAACCAGGGTGTCACAAACTCACATAGAAGTTTCCCTGTTAACACATGTAGAGGCTGTCTCATTGGTTGAAAGAAAGACAAAGGAAGTAGGAGATTTCTGATACCAACCCACCCAAGACCACCCCTGGTGATATGATACAAACTTCTTGTTTCAAAGTGATCTAAATTAAAACCTTTTTTTCGATGTTTCATGTTAATTTGTTCTAAACACCAGCTTAGTAATGACAGTCATTTTATTAAATGCTTCATTATTTCTTGGAATTAAGTGAATATTTCACTAGAAACATGTCCCCTGCAAACGTTTGCTAAATACTTGATGGACAAACAATTGAAACATGCTTGCTTGTCAGTGAGTTTAGTCAAGAGTGTGAGTCTGTTTGCTCTCAGGCAGAATTTCTGTGAAGGTCAACTGCCTTTTATCCTTTTGGGGTTGATAAAAGAAGTACCGGTTGAACACCAGTGTTGATGTAATTGACTTACTCCATCCCCCGAAAATGCTGGCCTTGTGCCAAAATTTGAAACCAACATTATCAGACAGAATCTTTTTCTTGAATTCTCTGACAAACTGTCTCTTTCGATTTTCTGACCATCAACTACACAGCAAACATATGTTAGGAACTTTAACTGCCAGTGTTACAGACACAATCTCTGTTCATCATAAACACAGTAACCAACAATTACTTTGATTCACAACATAAAATAAATTACTTACTTGCAATGTCATCTGATTCTTGTCAAGAATCTCAGTTGTTGCATAATCAAAAGTGTCAGGGAATGGTTGTATTGGGAACAGCTTCACCATATTGCCAATGTTTGACAATGCCTTGGGCAGGAAACTTAAACCATCAATTTCACTAAAACAGAAGAACCAGAGAACACATCAAAGAAAAATTCTGATGTAAATGTTTTGTTTTTTTTAAAATTGCTTTTTAACTGTTTTTATCTTATATTTTACATTAATTGTTTTGTTACCATATTTCTGTTGAAATACTTTGTAAAATAAACTATTATTATTAAGTTCGTGTTTAAGGTGGCAAGCAAGCAGAATCCTTAACATGTTGGATGAAATGCTTAGAGGCATTTCATCCGTTTTCATGGACAATTTTGCTTTCCATCCGTTCGGAACTGGTAAAATAAATACCAGTTGAGTACTGAGGTCAGTAACTTATTCCTTCCCCAAAATTGCCAGCCTTGTGCCAAAATTTAAAAACCATTATTCAGTTGCTGAAACATAAATTAACAAGAGATTTTGATGGGAAATTTTAATTCCGATCACTTCAAATCAGGAAGTCTGGATCATAGACTCGGGAGCAGTTTTAGGTAGGTTCATATGAAAAGAGTTCAAACAGGAAGTTTGTGTCATAAAAGCAGGGGTGGTGTCAGAAATGGGTAAATTTGAAGATTTTTGGAGTATTGTCACTTGTGAACTTCACTCTGTTACAGGAATTCTGACCAGATTTGTTGTTGCTTAACCTCTGGTCAATCCTGGTCAAACTTATGATCAAATATATTTGTAGTTGTGACAATTACATTATCTAAAATGTCATTCCTTTCTTAAACAAGTAGAGTATGACTTGAAGGAAATTCAGGTGCTAATTCTTGCAGGTTGAGTAAATAGACAGAAGCAACCTCATTGAACAAGGTCTGTTAGTCAGGTGACCCTTTTTTTCTGAAATGCATGTCGATTGCTTGTGCATGTATTAGCTGTGCCACACCATTTATACATGCAAATATAAATTAATATTCAGTTTTTTTTTTATGTGTAATATGCAATAAAAAAATATACTTACTCATCATCTGGAGAGGTTGTCCAATCTGGAGAGGTGATCACTTTCTTTTCTTCTGTACCATTAACATTCTTTTTCTGAATCACTGAACAACCTTGGACTTTTTCTTCAGGATTCTAAGAATAGAAACAATAAAACAACACAATTTTCAAAAGGTAAATATATATATATATTTTTTTTATTATTTTACATAGGCATTATGATACTAATAACTTGGTATTAGAACTTGATATATATATGTTTCAATACAAAGCATTAGTCGAGTACAGAGCAGAAATAAGGAATTAAAATGACAAAAGAAAAAGAAATTGTGCTGTGAACTACATTAACTTACAGCTGTTTCTTTTATAAGATGCAATACACTCATAGTTGCATGATTGTGAATCACCCTGTGACTTCATCGGAGGGTCAAACTGAAGTGCAAATTGCATTTGTGTATGTGTGCATGCATAAATGTGTGTATGTGTGTGTGTATGTATATCTATCTATCTATCTATCTATCTAACTGTCCATCCATCCATATCTATATCTATATATATATATATGTATATATACAAGGTGTTCAAAAAATCTAATATATTCTTTCATTACCATATTTCTGTTGAAAATCCCAGTCCATGTTTCAACTAATTTTTTTTTTAAATAATGAATTTAGTAAAATAACTGGTCATTATTAAGTTGGTATTTGTAAGCTGGCAGAATTGTTAACACACTAGCTTTGCCTTTCATCTGTCTTTACATTCTGAGTTCAAATTCTGCTGAGGTCAACTTTGCCTTTCATCCTTTCAGGGTTGATAAATTAAGTACCAGTGGAACTGGGGTCGATGTAAATGACTAGGCCCCTCCCCGCAAATTTCAGGACTTGTGCTTTTAGCAGAAAAGATTATTATTAAGGTAGCGAACTGGCAGAAACGTCGGCACACTGGGCAAAATGCTTAGTGGTAGTTCATCTGTTTTTACATTCAGAGTTCAAATTCTTCTGAGGTTGGCTTATCCTTTCAGGGTTGATAGATTTAAGTAAGCTGGGGTTGACATAATCAACTTACCCTCTCCCCCAAAATTGCTGGCTTTGTGCCAAAATTTGAAATGATTATTAAGTTGGTGTTTGAAACATAAATCAACAAGAAATTTTGATGGGAAATTATAATTTACTTTCAAACAGGAAGTTTGTGTCACGGAACCCCAAAATGTACAAACTTACCTTGACAGAATGATGCAGCGTCACAACAGCATGACATCCAAGCTGATAAAGATAAGAAAATAAACATTACGTGTGTGTGTGTGTGTGTGTGTGCAAATAAATAATCAAAGAATTCACAAAGGTGAGAATTTAGATATAAACATAGTCTGACAAAGATTTATATAACAAAAAAATCCAACAAAAACCAAAATTACAATATATAACAATTCTGAATATAATATTCCTTTGTCACATTTATTCCATATCAGAATCTTTCATCTTATAGCTGTTCTAAATCACAAACCTGCCATGCTTATTGTTTTGTATCAGAGTGGAGTTTCTTTTCCCTTCAAGGGGGTGCTGAAAAGTTCCTAGCTCTGGGTAAAAGAAAATACAGGAACATCAGTTATGATTTTATTTAACATATTCCCCTTCTCAGATTCACTCACTTATTGCAGGGTCCTTTTGTTTTTCTAAGCCCTGTAAAAAAACTTGAAAGTTTGGGCCTCCAACCAGGCCTTTCATGACACCCTTAAAGCCAGGAACTTTTCAGCACCCCTTCATATATATATATCTACTGAAACATTCAGCTTTCATAACTTTGGTTTCAGCCTCTAAAATAAAGCAGATGTTTTAATGTAGAAATATGAATAAAAGACAAACGAATGCAAACTTACTTCATTGATAACTTGTAAAGCAGGGAGGTCTCTCACCAGTGTAATATCTGAAGCTGTGGGGGTCATCAAGGCCTGCAAATATACAAATATGAAATGGTCACTAATATGGCAAAATAAATAAATTAAGTGTCAAAATGTTTGAGATAAATGAATTATTGTTAATAAGATTATAATTTTTCAGACTATTAGCAACATCATTAGAGATGAAAAATGATTTAAATATTAACACGTATTTTGATTTGATATCCAATCATCAACAAGAATCTCACTTATTCCAGGATGTGGATGTAAAACCAAACTGTATTTTGAACTTGAAATCTTTATTTCTAAACTTAAGGGTAGCAATACCCACCTAATCTACAAGGCTACTGATGATGCATGTACTAATATGTTACATTTTTTAGGTTATCTAAATATATTTGTCACTAAAAGTTGTAACAACAAAGAAATTATATTATAGATCAGTGCATGCACATGCGTGCACATGTGTGTGTGTGTATGCTGGTTCCACATAAAAAGCCCTCATGTTGGGACCACATAGAAAACACCCAGCACACTTTGTAAAGTAGTTGATATTAGGAAGAACATTCGGCCATAGAAACTAAGCGAAATCAGAGTGTAGAAAAGGTGTAGGTAGAAACTCTATAAGATGTACCCAGTGTAAGCTATGGACACATAAGAGGTGTAACAACATCAAAGGAAGGCTAACTGGGAAGATAGTTTTTGTGTGTGGCAATTGCTCAAGGGCAATAAACACTAAAAATGTGCAGAAAACAGCTTCCATCGCATGCCAGGGGGAAAAACTACAAGTGGTTGATAGCTTCTGTTACCTAGGTAACCAAGTCAGTAACAGGGGTGGATGCTCTGAGAGTGTAGCTACTAGAATAAGAATAACCTGGGCAAAATTCAGAAAGCTCCTACCTCCGCTGGTGACAAAGGGTCTCTCGCACAGAGTAAAAAGTAGACTGTATGACGCATGTCTGTGAACAGCCGTGACTGTTGAGGACATGTGTAAACTTGCAAGGAGTGAAACTAGTATGCTCCGATAGATGTGTAATGTCAGTGTGCATACACAACAGAGTGTAAGCACCCTGAGAGAAAAGTTGGACCTCAGAAGCATCAGTTGTGGTGTGCAAGCGACACGATTGCGCTGGTATGGTCATGTGGTGAGAATGGATGAGGATAGCTGTGTGAAAAAGTGCCACACCCTAGTGGTTGAGGGAACCTATGGAAGAGGTAGACCCAGGGAGACCTGGGATGAGGTGGTGGAGCACGACCTTTGAACATTGGGCCTCACCGAGGTAATGGCTAGTGACCGAGACCTTTGGAAATATGCTGTGCGTGAGAAGTCACGGCAAGGCAAGTGAGACCATAACTCATGGCCTATGCCAGGGATGTAACCAGCCCACTTATGCGCATCTTTCCTTGTCTGGATTAATGGTTCCTCACTACACACACACACACACACAATGTTCAAAAGAGGATTTATGAGGGTTGCTGTACCCTAAGCCCTATTATATCTTCATTAGCACTGTTGCAATAAAGTATAACTGCGCTATCAAAGAAAATGTGACACTGCACTGATTATGCTATGGTTTTTTTCGCTCACCTCATAGACATCACTAATTACACTGATGGCAGCTGGTGTTACATTCAGTTGGAAAACATCCTTGGTGTTTATGATAATGTAGTTACATGTACTTGTCTCATTGTCTTCATGGAGCTGCCCATCAACTTCATCAGATAAGGAACCTACATTGAAACAATAGAAATATAACATGGTGGGAACAAAGAAGCAGAGAACGTAAGTAATCGATAGAATAACTTGTTTATATTATTTAGGTAAAGTGTGAGCTAACATAATGTTTTAAATCCATTGAAATTGTACTTGTATGGAGATCAAAAATTATTAATGTCAATAATAATGATTTTCAAAAAGTGCAGTGCAGGGGAGATAACTTTGAAATTTAAACTGAATAGAAATTGCAAGTAGTTATGTGGTAGTTATTGTCACAAGTTTGAAGTGCTTAGTTTTATATATTTGTCATAAATAAAAGGATTTGACATTTCAAAAATAGTTAACAATGTTCATTTATTCAATGAAATTGCTAAAGTTAAAGGATTAAGTTAGAAAAGATTATTTTTGATTGAAAACAAAGAATAAGCATTTTGTAAGACGTTGTATAGAATTACCATTTTGGAAGTTTCTAGCCTGGACAAAGACTGAGACTTTATAGAAAGCATGCTTCATATTGATAACGAATTCTATATATATATATATGATAATTAATTTATGTACATGAGAAGTGCAGTTAGCAATGAAATATATAAAAAAAACAAAAAGTAAAATAAGCCCGGAGGAAAGTGGAAAGGTTCTATGGTGGCCAGAAATAAAACTCTACAACAGGGTTCACCTTTCTTCATGGTACACAAATTAATCTTATCAAATTTTATTGTAGTTAGTTGAGTATAACACAAACATTTAACATTTCGGTCAAAAAGCAAAAGAAAAATATTACAAAAATGTTAAAATCCCACATAAAAAGGCAGAGAAGACAATTGGAATGCAAAAGGCAGTGAGAGAACACAGTGAGTTATAATCCTATTATTGCTTGATGTTGAAAAACTTAGGATTGCTTCATATTCACTTTTTTAATATATAATACAAAATAAAGGGGATGAGCTGGCAGAATCATTACTGCACTGGGAAAAATGCTTAGCAGTATTTTCTCTGACATTTGTTCTGAGTTCAAATGGTTGACTTTGCCTTTCATCCTTTTGGGGTTGATAAAAAAATACCAGTTGAACACTGGGGTCGAGGTAACTGATTTATTCCCTCCCCCCAAATTGCTGGCCTTGTGTCAAAATTTGAAATCAATACGTAATACAAGATCAATAAATGAACACATAACATGTAAATAATACACATGCATATTGGTCGGTGCAACACAAGCCTTGTACAAATGTGCATTGATAACATGAAGCAGTTGCTGATTTGAAAAAAGAAGTCAGGCTTCGTACCACTCATGCCAGCATGTATAAGTCCTTTGGAGGTCATAAATACTGGATCGTTGAGAGAAGGGTCAAAGGCTTCATCGTTATCATCTGTTTCGCTGACATCAGCTTCGCTACTATCACTAGAGAAAATGTTACCTAGTTTATTTGTTATATTATGGATAAAAGTCTCAGGCTCCGAGTCGGATTCACCCTGGATACTGCTCTGATGACTCACTGTATCTGAAATACGGAGGTTTGCTTCATTAAGTATATTGTTTGTTAACATCACATACTGCCGGATGCAGTGCTCTAGCATGGCCACAGCCTCTCAATGAAACAAGTACAAAAGTTGAAAGCTCAATGTAAAATAAAAAAAGAAAAGCACATTAGTAGCTCATTAAATGGTTTGGATTAATTAATATGTAATGAAAATGGTGAACACAAAAATAACAATGGAAATTAGTAAGAATCCAAAACATAATAACACAAGTGCTCAGACAAAGTTAATTATTTTCAAGGGATGTTGATTAATAATATTGTTTCTTGTAGAAAGTACTTTAATAAAGACTGAATACATAATTTCTGTTTTGAAATCAATTTAGAATGTAAAGAAAATAATACAATCAAAATATGTGTGTGTATATATAAATACATAACTATAAGTGTGTGTATGTGTGTGTGTGTGTGTGTGTGTGTGTGTGTGTGTGTGCATAAAAGCACACAGATCCATAGCAGACATATGTATTGGAACTCCCATATCATGTGATTTCATTCTAGTGGAAATTGTCAGCGGGGACCGTCTGGTCACTGCATGCCAGTCAAATCTTGCTGTCATGATATATAGAACATCATCATCAGCATCATTTCGAACACTGATGTCACAAATAATCAGCAGGATTATTAAAAATTAATTATTAGGGATGGAAGTTAATAATTAATGTTTAATATGCCTTATGTTGATGGAGACTAAATGCTTGTAGATGGACAGACGGACAAGACATTCCATAAGTAGGCTGAAAGGGAAATGACAGAGAGCAAAAAAGAGAGAGAGAGAGAATAAGGGGCTGTCATCCATTTCCATGGGTCTGAGTTGATCTCAATACTTATTTCAGAACTATATTAAGTATATTGATCTCTATCTATCAAATGTCTAAGTTGTACCAATTTGTTTTGTACTGGTATGCAGACAGACAGACACACACACACACACACACACAATGCTACACTTACCGAAACTTCTTTCACTAGTAAGCCTCTTTTTCTTTGACGGTTTCCGTCTGATCACTGTCATTTCTGTATTGGAATCAGTCTCTGATTCTGAACTACTGGACTTGACACGGCTTTTCTGTAGGTTATTATGCAGATCTTCATCAAAACCGTCAGCAATATCCATCCTAGTCTCTTCATAGCTAGTGGTGATTGGTTGGCTAGCAGCTTGGACCATCTGAAATAGGAGACAAAAAGGTGCATATTTATGTGTAACTTACGTTTTTTTATAAGTTTCAAATGTGTCAGGGTTTTGCAAAGTTAAAGATATGTAAGACAAATAAATAATAAAAAAAAAACAATTGTGAACAGAAATATGACTGGATTAATATTTATAATGAAAAGGTTTAAGACCTCTAACCTTGATTTGTAATTCCCATGGTCGGTACAGATTTTCTTTCTCCATTACTGGTTCAACCAAGGGCTCCCAAACACTGAGCTTTTCATTGAAGTAAGCAAGCTCGAGGTTGATTTCGGACTGTAATTGTAACTGGAACGGAAAAGAAATGTGCAAGTTAATAATTCACTGGCTTACCTATCTCACGTATGTATGTATGTATATATATATATATATATATATATATATATATATATATAT
>NC_069002.1:173324-184045 GCF_001194135.2 Octopus bimaculoides
TATATATGGGAGAATATACGAAAAAACAACAACAGACGAGGACAGGTGGTGTAAATAACAAAAGGATGTATTAGTATGACGCTCGGGAATACGGAAAGTCTTTGACGTTTCGAGCTACGCTCTTCAACAGAAAGAATACGGAGACAAGGAGAAAAACACGGAGAAAAAAAAAAAAATTGAATAGTGTCCAGTCAACGGTCAATCATAATATATATATATATATATATACATATATATACATATACATATATTTCACTTAGGCATTGCGATACTAATAATCTGGTGTAGAACGCAATATACATATGTTTCAGAACAAAATGTTAGTTGAGTACAGAGCAATAATAAGAAACTGAGAGCGATAAAGTGATACTCAAGCATGCAACTGAGAGGACATTGCATCTTACAGCAGAAACAGCAGTAAGCTAATGAAGTTCATTGTTTATTCCTTTGTCATCTCAATTATATGTGTGCATGTGCGTGTGTACGTATGTATGAGTGCATGTGTGTGTGTTTGTGTGCATATATATATGAGTATAAAATATATATATATGAATGAATTCATTTTGAATGTATAGAATTACTTTAAAATCTGTACCTGGCTTGAAAGGTTTTTCATCTTTGCATCTAATGAAGATTTCAGGTACAAAATAGGGATTTCATTATCCTGGTTTTCAACTTCAAACACAAGGTCAAGTTCATTAATGGCAATATTGAATTTTTCCATAAAACCGTTTGAAACAATTTTTTTTTCACTGCTGCCTGCATCCCCTAAAAATATAGAATGAAAAAGAAAAATATATATATATAGTGTATAGTGACCCGAGCATAGAACGGAGCTTGCTTCTTTGAGCTGGGAAATGAATGGAATGCCTAGTATGTGTCTTGTGGTTACCTCCTCTTAAACAATGGGGAATATATATATATATATATATATATATATATATATATATATATATATATATATATATAGGTGAGGGCTGACCACAGAATATTCTGCTGCAACAAAATACTGTCTGACCCATGCAAGCATGGTAAAGTAGATGTTAAAATGAGGACATCAATGATGATCTTCATGGTGAAATATGTATTTGTCAGTCTCTGTTTATATATCTAAAACAAAACGATTGTAAATGTAGATAATGTTTTGCAAACCTCTAATAGCAGTGAATTCAAGCCATTTTTCTGAAGAAACTTTCTGTACATCCCAGAGATTAGTTAATGGCTGATGAGTTATGGGGGGAGTGAAGTTTTCTTTCTTCTAAAATAGGAAAAATAAGAAATAATATTATAATAAACAATGATGACTATTATTTTACTCAGAAACCATTCCAATAACTAAAATCTAATCAGAAGGAAGAATTATTAAGTAATAAGACAAAAGCAGAAATAAAGGTTGGAACTACTCACAGTTTTGGTTCTCCAGGACGGGTAGCTTTCCAATACACTTTGTACTAAATTAATCACTGAAGCAGATAGGTGTAAATAAATCTTATCAATTTGGACATTTACTTCTGTCAGTTTCTCCTGGTAATCATTCACTCTGCCAAATGTTATGTCACTTGGGTAAATTATCTGGAAAAGAAGCCAATAAAATCTGGTCCAGCTTTTGATTTTGTTTGTTAAAATGTTTGTGTGATATTTCCACTTTTAAGTTTATCTCCATAGATTTCCTATTGAATTCAGAGCCAACATTGCAAGACCGAAGGCGGTCTCAGCATTATATTTTACATAGTACTGGATGCTGTTATAAGTGGTGCGTAACTTTTATTGAAACAGAAAAGAAAAAAAAACACAGAAAAAAATGGTTGGTTAAAACAACATTGACTATGATTCTTACCTTGTTAGAACTATCATCAAATTGACCATAATAGCAAGATATTAACTGCATTTTCTGTATATCCACTTGAATTTCTTCACGTAAGTTAAAATAAAAATAGTCAATCCTCATACCAGCCTGGAATAACCAACAATAAACAGCATCAAACAGCATCAAACAACATCAGACAACATCAGACAACATCAGACAACATCAGACAACATCAGACAACATCAAACAACATCAGACAACATCAGACAACATCAGACAACATCAAACAACAAGTAATAACGAATCAGCTCCTTTCTTTATTTAGACACAACTAATTTATTGAAGACAAAAATGAGTGTTTGTTTGATGGTTTTTAGGGATTTTTCTCAGTAAGACACTAAATTTCTTTACTCCCTGTCTGCCACTAAGCCTAGTATGGCCACTCATCCTAAACCTCTTAGTCACAACAATTACAGGTAGAACTTACCTTTAAAACAAGAATAGGACAAGTCCGTTTTTCTGGATTTGAAAAGAATACAATTTCTGGATCTGCAATTTTGCAGCTTACAGTAAGGTTAGATGCATCAGTGGGTAACAAGAAAGAAGGTTTTGAGTCTTGTGCAGTTGCTAAGCTTGAAGTGTTCATGCCACCATCTACAGTTGATGTATAACTTGTTTCAATGGAACCACTGAGAAAGCGTATAAGAGAGTTCAAATACGTCGGACAAATGTGGAAACGTAGTTTCCGCAGTGACAGGTCCACTGTAAATATAAAATAAATATATGTGTGTGTAAATTTATTTGTATAAAAGTAGTCAGGATTGAATAAACAACAGATTTAAACTTTCCACATGTATCACAATATTCAGAATATTGTAATTTATAATCTCTGATAACTGTATTAACAGGAAACTTAACCACTTTACTAGACTTTACTGCTACAACATTAGTAAAGCAGAAATTCCTGTCTGATTTACCAAGGGCCTCCACACAATTTTTGTCTACCAAATTCATAATTTGTGAGGGGGGGGGGGATTAGAAATGAAACAAAATAAACTTAAAGAAGCAGTTACCTTTCTGGCAGCCATCTCCAGAGTTCTTATAGTTAATCTTAAATACAGGAACGTCTTGCATTTCAGAATTACTTTTATTCTTCACAATTTTCAGTACTCTGATGAAATGGCAAATACAGGAAACATAAGAAATGGAAGAATTAGTATGAAAGAAATAATAACTTTTTTAAAATAAATAAACAAAATAAAACAATAAGTAAAAAATATCAACCAGCACTGTATTTATAGAAAACTTCAATTGGGATATAAGAAAAATACTATGGAAAATGTTTTGTAATGTACTGGATTAACCCCTTTTCATAGCAACCTGTCTGTGACTGTTCCTGGATCCATGAAGCACACTTTCTCTTTTAATGTGTTCTAAATTCTATCAAAATTTCATTTCAATTTACATTTCATGTACCTCTTTAATCCTTTAGCATTCAAATCAGCCATATCTGACCAAAATATTTTACTTGTTTTATGTTCAAACTGGACATATCTGACCTGTCACACCTACCCTACAATGTCATTCTAAAAATTAAACACTCACATCATCGAATTCTCAAAGTCACAAGCTAATGCACAATTAATTCAACAACCCATATTCAGGAACCTTTTGAGCGGGATGGGCAACTCAATCTGAAGAAAATTCTAACTGGGCCCCACCTGCAAGGTCATGCACTGTTTATCTTGATATAAGATCACCATGTCGCACACATATGGTTGTGATGCATATACCTGGAGTACCCTTATCAGACAGGTGGTCAAGATTGGTATACGGGGCTTCATATATTTTACCTCAGTGTCACTTTGATGGCATACACTGCTCTCTCACTCAATCATAATAATAATAATAATAATGGTTTCAAATTTTGCCACAAGGGCAGTCATTTTGGGGGAGAAGAGGTGTCAATTACATCAACCCTAGTGTTCAACTGGTCCTTAATTTATTGACACAGAAAGGATGAAAGGCAAAGTCAACCTCAGCAGAATTTGAACTTAGAATGTAGCGACAGGCGGAGTGCCGCAAAGCATTTTGCCAGCATGTTAATGATTCTGTCAGCTCAGCACCTTAACAGTGATAATAATAATACTAATAATACTAATTATAATGATGATAATGATAATAGCAACAACAACAAAACAAGATGTAGTAATGAAAAGAAAGTGTTACCTTTTAACAATGGCTTTGCTGTCTGGACTGATGTCATCAATCATTAACCATTTCACTTGTAATGAACCTGCAGCGGAGCCATCAATCAGCTGATTTCTTTTGATAGTTACACGTCCCATCTGGAACCGACTCAATCCTTGTTTCTGGAAACCCTAGAACCAATTGGGAACTGCACTGAAAACCATTCACTCGTGAAGTATTTTTGTTACAAACCCTTATTTCTTCCCCAAACTACTTTTAAAAAACAAATAACAAAACAAAATATCATTCAGTCAAGGATTTATCAACGTAATCACTACACATCTACATTTCTTAATAAGAAGAGTTGAAAGGAATGCATGCAAGATCTCACAGCTCTAGCATCACTCCTTCATAGTCGGCCCATAAACTTTGCAGTCCATCGTCATATCAAGGTATGACTTTTATTTAATCAGGTAACAATTGAGCATACGACATTGATGAGCCTGAAGAAAGGTGAACCACACCTGTTGTTCTTATGGGCTACGGCAGGAATGAGGTTCATCTCAACCCAGCATACATTGTTGTTTTTAGCACAAGTCTATGAAGAGATTTTATCTCAGACAATTCCATGACATTCTGCTGTCTCACAATATATATATGCATTTAGTGTGATATATCATCGCCATTTAACATCTGTCTTCCATGCTGGCATGGGTTGGACGGTTTGAGAGGAGCTGACAAGCCAAAGGACGGCACCAGGCTCCACTGTCTGTTTTGGCATGGATTTTACAGCTGGATACCCTTCCTAATGTCAACACCATACAGATGGTGGCATATACATACACACACACACACACACACACACACATATATATACACACACATACGCATAAACAACTGTGTGTGTGTTTTCATTTCTTTAAATACATAAATTTCAAAACAACAAATGTTGTTTGGTATTACAAACAAACACATGATCAACAGGGATGATATGATACTGACCAACTCTGTGGACTTCTGTTCTATCAAACAAACAACAATACCATCCATGGTAAAGTTCAAATTGATGGCTGATTTTGGCATATTCTTTAAGGATTCCTGAGAGCCAGTACTTAATGTACTTGATGCCATCTGGGATGATTCTTTGGGTGGAAAATGGTAACCGGCTTTATGGAAAAAGAGGAGAAAAATTAAAGTAATTTATTTTCATAAAAATAATAATAGCTGGAGAAAAATGTTGGCACCATGATATGTAGTTACTTAAGCCATATATTAACAACTTTACTTTCACTTATAACACTATATTTGTAGTCCTAGACACATTGTGTCAGGTAAGAGATGGGATGGTGACAGAAGGAGCTACTTTGATCATGAGTGTGCTGAATGAGAGCTGATCTGAAGCTTTCTACTACCAACACCACTACCACTACTGCATCCACCGTCACCACCACCACCACTACTGCATCCACCATCACCACCACCACTGCCGCCGCAAACAATAGAGGGAGGAAAGAAAATTACATAGAAATAGTTTAATATTTATACATGTCATATACTTAAATATTAACTTATTAGATGGTATCTGTGAATAGTATTGTTTTAAAATCTATATTATACTTCTTAGTTTATAATTAGTTAATACCAGGTATCAGTCTTTATAGATACAAACTACATAAGTAAATAAACAATTTTTAGTTTAAATTCTTGAATTATTATACATTTCCTATAAATCTTCTCTATTGATGTTAATAAGGAATATATACTTCATCATGGTTTTTGTGATTAAGCTATTTTTATTCCTTTTCTATGGTGTTCTGTCCTCTGATCATTTCATTGTTTTATAATAGCCTTTATGAAATAAACCTAATTTTTGTACCCCTACAAATTCGTTCTTAGCTTAAATAAAACAATACCAGGATCTTCACAGCTTAAAGTAAACTGCTTAGATTATAATTTAATTAATAAATAGTTAGCATGTTCTTTCGCCTCAGTACTCCTTTATTAAATACCAGTATATACCAATTGATCAATATTCACTGATACCATCTAATAAGTTAATATTTAAGTATATATAATATATATAGATATTTAACTATTTCTATGTAATTTCTTTCTTCCCTCTATTGTGGTAAAATTTGGTATAGACTCAAAAGTATTCAAAAATGTTTTACCCTTTTGTTAAAATAATCTCCTTGATAACCCTAGATTCTAACTTTATACAATATAGCAATATTGTTCAAAATATTCAACTATAGTACCTCATGATAAAATTTCCCATAGAATATCATCTTTGGCTTACAAGAGTCTTGCCTCTTTAATTGACAGTTAACATCTTGATTTAAGCTTTCCTTTACCAAATCTCATTATATTGCTTCAAATTAATCTTGATAGTTTTATGACTATCCCCACTATGATTTCTGTCAACTCCCTCAGCCCCTTTCCTAACAGACACTGCGCCTTGTTCCTTGGCCTTGGATTTTTGATATACAAAGATTTGATAAACAAGACTATAAATTAAAACGGACCCCAAAAAACAGTGACAAGCTAGATTCCTAACAAGTCTTTTTTCCTGATACCTTAGTAACTTCTAAGCTGAAATGAAGACAGCATGTTCTTTGTCTATCTCCTTACCTTCTTGGAGGTTTTGGGTAAAATTATACTAATGTGTCCATTTAATTAAATTCTATGTCTTTATGCAGCTGAGGATTGCTCTGCATTTAAATTGATAATTGATATAATGGTTGCATTGTTCAATTAAATGGAGTCGCTTGAAATGATCGTACTGCGTTACCTCTGGATATCCTGTAGTTTATTTTGATATATATATATACTAAAACATATTTTAATGTAATGTAAAATTGAAAACAAAAAAAAAAAGCTAATGTAGTCATGTGATATTTACCGACAGGAGACAGAGATGGAGCTCCTTCCATGAGGTTTTCATGATAAATACCCAGTATTGATTGGATGTCTTTTTGGATCAGGTGAATCTGAAAGACAAAGTGACTTCAATATTTCAACAACAGTTTCATGATATGTAGCTTTACCAGGTAAATATCACTAGAAACAGCCATGTCTCATCAACAATGTAATATACAATGCTGTTTGACGGCTACATTTTAAAACAATACTATTATGAATATGGCATTAAAATCAACATTATTTGAGAGTTCTATTTAAATGCAACACTTTGGGATGTTGAGTCTCACAGAGCCAATTGGGACTTTTGGTGATTTACTGTGCTTGAGAAGACACTTCAAGCTAAATGAAATAATAGTCATGGCCAATGCTGATGACATGTGAAAGGCACTTGTGCCAGTGACACGTGAGGGGCACCTGTGCTAGTGACACATATAAGACACCCATGCCTGTGATGCATAAAAGACACCTAGTACACTCTATGGAATGGTTGGCATCAGGAAGGGCATCCAGCAGAGAAACCAAACCAGAACAGGCTGGAGCATGGTGCAGCTCTCTGGCTTGCCAGTTCCAGTTACACTAACTCAAGCCAGCATGGAAAATGAGGATGATGATGATGATGAGGAAGATGAGGATGAAAATGATGGTAATTGGATTGCTATGTTAAAAAAATAACCAAATTACTGCATTACAAAGTGATAATATATAATCAAGCAATACTATAATGATTGATGCATTAAAGCAATATTATTTGAGAGCTACATTTAAAAGCAACACTATTATGATTGCAACATTATAAAGTGATAATATATGCCAATTACATAAAAAAACAACTCTGTTCTGGTTACAACCCAGCAAATTGACACCAACACTGTATGACAACTAGACTCTAAAACAGTGACAAATGTTAAATCTAAAGGAACACTAATGAAGTTACCTTCACTAAGTCCAGTTGTCCTGAGATATCATAGTGGACTTTTGCTGAGAGTGGATAAAGGGCATTTTTTATATCAGCTTTCAGGTTTACGGGGTCTAAAATGTCCTGCACTATGTTGTAGACATCATCAGCTAATGATAACTCAGCTCTGTAATAAATAATAATAATAATAATAATAATAATAGTGATAAGACAGGAAAACAAGAAAAATAATGACAGGATTTAGGATGTACCAGACAAGAGCCAATAGCAGATTATAAGGAATCAGGAAAATGCTAAAAACTTGCAGTAAAAAACAGTTTTTTTTTCTCTCCTTCTCCTTTTTCTTTCTTTGTACATAAACGTCCAATATAAACATCAAAGTGCCAGGATTAACACCAGTAAAACAGCAGGGACAATGTAATGGATTTTATACTACCAAGGAGGCATATATGAATTTCAAGATTCTCATACTAAAGTCTACTTACCAAAATCAAAAGCAGTAATTTTTAATTTTTAATTTATATTTCAAACAAACACCATTTTATAATGTTACTTCATATTTTTAAAAAAAACTACCATTTGATAAATTATACAAAATTCAAAGTTTATATCTCTGAAGAGCAGAAGAGTTGTCTATAATTGCTTATCAATATAGGATTCCATTATGGGGACAACAAAAGAATAACCCTTGTGGTCGATAAATACCTGCTGATTTTGATGGAACTGAGTGTCAGGAAGATATGGTTCCATTCTTGGTCTGGTTCTTTTGTTATTTCGAAAAAGTTTCTGAGTTTCAGATAGCCAAGACGGATGTACAGTAGGTCAGTTGACTTGGAATGTTTTGGAATCAGTAATATTGGAGCATACACATCAAAGTTGAAACTGGTGTGTACATGATGCAGCTTCATACGGTTCATCTGTTAGGAAATAATAAATGAATGAATAAATAAAATAAATAATAATAATAATGATAATCTTTTCTACTGGAAGCACAAGGCCTCAAACTTAGGGGAAGGGATTAAGTTGATTACATCGACCCCAGTACATATTTGGTACTTATTTAATTGACCCCAAAAGGATGAAAGCAAAGTCGACCCCCATGGAATTTGAACTCAGAATGTAGCAGCAGACAAAATACCACTAAGCATTTCGTCCAGCATGCTAATGATTCTGCCAGCTCGTTGTCTTAATAATAATAATAATCCTTTCTATTATAGGCACAAGGCCTGAAATTTTGGGAGAGGGGATTAGTCAATTACAATGACTCCAGTGTTCCACTGGTACTTAATTTGTCAACCCCAAAAGGATGAAAGGTAAAGTCAGCCTCCATGGAATTTGAACTCAGACATAAAGACGGATGAAATGCTGCTAAACATTTCATCCAGCACGCTAACGATTCTGTCAGCTCACCACCATCTCAATGATAATAATGGTTTCAAATGTTGTCAGAAGGGCAGCAAGTCTATCCCTCTACAGGTCTGATCATAGCTGACGACTGAGTGGTGAGTGTGAGAGAGAGAGAGGCGGGGAGAGCGAGAGAAAGAAGAGAATGAGAAAGAGAGAATCACTCTCAGTATTGGAGATATTTTATTTTGACCCCGAAAAGACAAAAGCAAATTTGACCTCAGTAGAATTTGAATGCAATAAAAAGAGGGGGGGAAACCCCCACCCCACCCAACCAATGTTTAAAGCTAGAACTTTAAGAATATCATTGGTAATAAGTTGCAGTAAAAGAAAATAAATGGAAAGAAGTGAGACGAACATTTTTAGTGACCGTTCTTGACACAGCAGCACCAGTCTCATCGATAAGTGATGGAGTAACGATTGGTTCAAAAAACCTCTGAAATGGAAATTTGGACAAGTTTAATAAAATCAGAGTTTTACATATTGTAAGGAAAATAAATATATACATGGAAGTGTGATAGGGGCTAAATGTAAGTGCCAAGCATGAAACTCTCAGCCCCTGAGGACTGTATTCTGGATTAAGGCACACAATAATATCAGGCTGTTCCAATCTACCCAGCTGAGTGCTGGTGTAACTCTTGCTCCCTGCAATCAAGGGTAGGAATACTGAGACAGTGTCTCATATTTTGAAAATTTCTACCAATCTTGTCAACCCACAAATAGCATTGTTTCAATATTTTCTGCTTTTACAATATGTCTACAGACCAATGAAATACATTAGAGCTACAGCAAGGATTTCCCAGCAACTGATGATCTGGTACATCTATTAATCCAGACATAATTATTCTATGGACACTTAAATTAGTCATGCCCGTTATAAATGACTCTTATGCTGCCAAGCTTTCATGGCATAAATTAATTTATTCACTTGTAACATACCATGAGAGTGGAAACACTCTCCCCACATCTAATTATGATAATATAAAGAGGCAAATTGGTCTTGTAGCTGTATTATAATAAATTTATTCGACAACCAAACAAATTTTTGCAAGTAAGTTAACTAAAACTTACAGTGAGGTCCCAGAAAAATTTTGCGAGACACACAACTTGAAGTTGACCAACACGTAACCGGATTTTGTAATCTGGGTTCTTTTTATTCTTCCCATGAATCTTATTGTAGTATATAAACTGAAAAATGCAAAAGAAAAAAAACAAGAATATACATTGTCCTTTAAGAAAAGACAGAAAATGAGTTATTTATATTTTTGTTATTCACAAAAAGATAAGCAGTAAACATTTTATTGGTTTTAATTTTAAACTAGAAAACATTTTACTATTTTTAACTGATCTCTTTGTAGACATGCTGCATTGTGCTTTTAACTCCTGTCTACAAAGAGACTGGAGAAAAGAAACATCACTGCCTATCAAATGACAGGAGAGAGAGAGAGAGAGAGAGAGAGAGAGAGAGAGAGAGAGAGAGAG
>NC_069002.1:184055-186028 GCF_001194135.2 Octopus bimaculoides
AGAGAGAGAGAGAGAGAGAGAGAGAGAGACTCTACAAAACCAACCATATTCTCCACCAATATTAACAGCAGTTAATGCCATCAACCTTTTCTACACAAGGATTGGTCTGCTTAGTCATCAATGCCAACACCATAAAGAAAGCATTCAGCAAAGCAGGTAACTAAATTCTTGGATATGAAATAAAGCTGCTGCTACTGCTGCCAAAATATAGATGGTTATTTATAGTTAAAGCTGTTTCAATAAGATTTTAATACAAAACTATATCTCACCTCTAGTTCAAATAGGTTTGACTTTTCAAGCATTATGATCTGAAAAGCGACAAAAAAAAAAATCAAAAATTACATGAGACACAAATTAATATCTATCCATATATATCCATATAAGTAAAAGATAGAAGATATTTTGTAAAGATTTTTACACTAATTAATTTAACCATTTCATTATCATATTTCTGTTGAAATCCACTGCATTTGTTTCATTCAATTTTGAAAATAACAGAATTTAATAGAATAACTTTGTCATTATGAAACTGGTGTTGGGACATAAATTAGAATGAAATTTTCATGCAAGGTTTAGAAAGAGGAGTTTGTTTCATAGAACCAGGAATGGTTTCAGGTGGGGTTGGTGTCAAAAGGGTTCATAAAACATTAATATTAATCAGATGACATCTAAAATTAAATTTTAAGGAAAATAAAACAATGCTTACATTTGGGTAAATAGCACCAGGTGAACAATCTTTCATATTCAGGTCTTTCAAACCACAAAACACTAATGTCTTGTTTGATTTCATCAGGACCTGAGACTCAAGATCTGATAAAAATATAAAATTTGAAAATAAAAGTACAAAGAATATTTTTGGTTACCTTGGTTATATCATTTCTTGGGAGATAAAGAAGGAAGAAAAACAAGTAACTGTCAGAAGGAAAATGGTACAGGAAAGAAGAGAAATAGTGCAGTGTACTCCTGGCTTTCACAGCTACTTGTTCATGCTCAGAATATTACTGAAGTATGGAATGATTCAGTTCCAAACATTTCAGTATCTGATGCTATAAATCATTTCAATGGAGTTTATTTCTTTTTATTTTAGATTACTCCCTTTTTTGGGTTGAATTAAGCATTGTTCAACAGTGTTTATATCACCTCTCTACAACACATTAAATATGTCAGTCTTTACTGTGTCTTTATATAATTAGCAATTTCCCTATTTCTAGAATGAAAAGTCTCATTTTTGTTGAACTCGGAGAAAATGAAGACTATGAAAATGTGGAGACTTACCAAGGATATGGATGTCAGCGATGTCATTTTCAGAATCACAAACTTTGAAGTTGACATCTTTGATAGCTGCACAAAAGCTGAATTTTACCAAATTGTCTGGAACATCATCTGCTTCAATGAAACAATAGAAAGACTCAGAATAACAATACTTTTTGTGATGTTACTTTCAATGAAATACACTAGCCTATGTTCTTTAAAGTAACGTCAAGGATACACTAGCCTATGTTCTTTAAAGTAACGTCAAGGATTAGAGGAATACACACACCCTGATTTTATTCAAAGACTGAGAAATGATTTTTGAAGGGAATCAGTGAAATAATTTTATCATAATTAAGCTAATATTACTAAGGTAATAGACTAGCAAAATCATCATAGAATTACGCCTTCATCATCATTATCATCATTTTAATGTCCACTTTTCCATTCTTGCATGGATCAGACAGAATTCGCTGAAGTAGATTTTCTCTTCAGCTGGATGCCCTTCCTGTCACCAACCTTCACCTGTTTCCAAGTAAGTTAATATTTTGCCACAACTGGACATGTTTTCATAGAAGAGTGGAGATGAATGACATAACTTGTATGATGGTGATACTTATTTGCAACTATCATGTGACATCAGGACAAAGAGATACAAAGCAAATACATATTTATTTACTTATATATATATATATATGTACATATATATATATATATATATA
>NC_069002.1:186166-190999 GCF_001194135.2 Octopus bimaculoides
ATATATATAGATATGTACATGCATGTATATGTTCAGTTTCAGGATTTGTTAGGACCTAAGTCTTTTAACATGTCCGACAGGCTTACAACACTCAGGAACAATTAAAGTTATCATTTATTGGTTGTATACTGCAAGTGTGCACATATACATCTACATGTCTATCTATACATATAAGTACACATAGACAAATGTGTGTTTACACACATGCATACACAGGTATCTCTGTGGGGTACCACACTCCCATATATTATTAATTGGCAATTAGTATTGGAACAATATCACACAAATTTATAATTAATGAGATATGTGACATATCCATCTTCATAAACAATGCAAAGAGACAGAAGACACGAGTGTTCATAGCATAAACTCAACAAAATATTCTTGAATAAAATTATGATAGTTTTAATTTATCTTTTATTGTTTACATGTTTCAGTCATTAGAAAACGGTCTAAAAATGCTTGAAACATAGCATACACACACACACACACACACACACACACACACACACACACACACACACACACACACACACACACACACACACAGAGTCACAGTACTTTGAAAACGTGAGGTCTACATACTGGTAGTAACAGAAACCATCCGGGTTAGAGGTTCTAGAATTCTGAAGTCCTCGAAGGAATCAGAGTTGGAAATGCTACTTGTGGTGCTAGTTTTCATTTTCTTTTCATTTATGCTGCAAAAAAAAAAAAAAAAAAAAAATCAATCAAGTGTTGGGAAGGAATGATAACTATTTACACGTCATCAGTCTTGGAGGGCTAGAACGCAAATAGCCAGCAAAGCAATGTTTCCTATGCTCTGATAATTCTACCAGCTCACTGCCTTATTACTATATCTAATATCATTTACATGAAAAGCTTAGCAGTTAATTTAAAAGTAAACCTTTTCAAACAAAGGAACAAATTGACAGAGTCATTAGAGCATTGCATAAAATTTCTTGTAATATTTGCTCCAGTTCTCTGCACTCTGAGTTTGAATTCCACCAAGATCAATTTTGCCTTACATCCTTCCCAGGGTCAAAAGATATAGTATTGATCAAAGGTGATGACGCATGGGATAACCATTAACATGGTGAAAAATTTGAAATGCTGCTTTGTTTTATTCAGAAAGAGCATAACTTATAGATTTCAGAACACTTTAAACTTTTCAAATCTCTTAATATTTTACCAAAATATGTAATTTTTCCCAGATAAGCAGACACAACCCAGAAAAATTCTCTCTCTCTCTCTCTCTCTCTCTCTCTCTCTCTCTATTAATTGGTTGTGAGAAAGTAGAGAAATCATGCCACTTTATTTATGTACCAAAAAAACCCCTTCTTCTGTTGGACTCATCACTCATGATTATGAGGAGGTGCATGGCTTAGTAGTTAGGGTGTTGGACTCACAATTCTGAGATTGTGATTCCTGGGCAACGCATTGTGTTCTTGAGCAAAACAACCTCAAAGGTTGTTGACATATTGTATTTGCATGATTTTGGGTGCTAGCAGTCTACAAAGCACCATTCTACAGCACAATGGATGAAATGTCTTCTTATTTTTTGTATGTCAAAATCAGATCCCATTCATTAGTTTAAATGATCACCAGAATGGATGCAACATGTCAAATGCCAGGAATTATCATGTAGCACAGGGAACATCACAGCAATAAACTGCAATGTTCACATTCCAGGAGATCACCATGTAGAAATGTAGACGCACATGGCTTAGTGGTGAGGAAGTAATCTGAATGCTAATGGCTTAAACAAATGACTTACCTGTTTATTAAACGTGTCATGTATGTGTTTAGATGTGTTATACCAACTTGGTGGAGAAAAAATGAAATGGTGTCCATCTTTAATTGTACCCCTTGTATTACATAGCCATAGACTCCAAAATCAGGACATTTTGGATCAGTCTGAAAAAATATAAAATATGAATCAAAGATCTGAATGTACCATAGTTATTAAGTTTTACTGATTCAGTCAAGCATGCTGGTCCACTAAAATTTGTGTCAATGTGGAAAATTATAATAGCAGTATATGCCTGTTATCATGCATGTATGTGTATGTATGCGTATGTGCCTATACACGTAAGTATACATTTATATATGGGCATGCACATGAGTGTGTGTGTGTGTGTGTGTGTGGTCAAATAGTGTATATTGTTTGATATAGTTTATATATGGCAAGAGCAATGAATTAAATCTAAGACTGAAGGCCATTCCATTTCTCAACAATATCAGATTAGCTAAACAGAAGGCAGATAAATTGTTCTGTACCATTCTATAAGTGATGGATACCAAGTTATCATTGGATTTACTTCGTATCAATTCAAGATATTCTCCAGATGGTCCTGGAATGGACAAAAGTAATAATATAAGAACAAGCATGGAATACATATTTGCACTCAAATACATGTATACACACACGCACATACATACATGAAGGAAAATGACATGACACATTTTTTATTTAAAAATCACAAAAATTGTTTTGACACATTTTTACATTTTTAATGCATTGTGAGGTGTTGTGAAGTAATCCAAGATATTGTATTATAACTACATTAAATAAAGGTTTCTAGTGAAACAATTGTCACTAAATTTAACCTCTACTCATCTGTTTTTTTTTTTTCATTATACTTGCACCACACCAAGAGTATTTATACCTACATAGTCACACATATTCATGCATAAATATATATATAGTGATGTACAAGAATATATATATAGTGATGTACAAGAATATATTTACAAACACACATGCACATGGCTAGCATGTAAACCAACTTAACGTTGTATATTTTTACCTAGATTGCATATAAATTTTTCTTTCTTTTTTCAGTTTTTCTTTGTTTTTTGTTGTGTGAATGTGTGAGAGAGAGAGAGAGAGAGAGAGAGAGAGAGAGAGAGAGAGAGTGAGAACGTGTGTGAAAGAGTGGGGGAGAGAGAGTGTATGTGTGTGTATGTAAGTTTGTCTTGATGTCACATGATGCTTGTCAACAGGCACAACTGTCATACAAGCAAGTCAGTTCATTTTGATTATTATTCTGTGGAAAAAAATGCACAGCCCTGGAAAAATATTTTCTAGCTTGGAAACAGGTGAGGATTGGCAACAAAAAGGGGATCTGGTCATAGAAAATCTACCTCAACGAATTCCATCTAACTCACATCTAAGGTCCACTTTTTAAAGCCTGCATGAGTCAGATGGAATTTGTTGAGGCAGACACACAGATAATAAAGCATAAGGTGCACTTACCAATATGAATTTTATCCACAAGTTCAATGCCACCAAGACTGGCATTGATGACCATTCCATACACTGTTATTGCACTATCGACATATAATTTGTTGATTCGGAACATTAGATAAGGAGACTCTCGTTTGTCGATCTTCTTTGATAATTGTAAAACAGCTTCATTAAGAACGACCCTTGTCAGAATTGTTATTGTGTTTGAAGCTGAAGAATGGTCATCTACAGGTTTGACGTCACAAGTTCTGCAAGATAAATTACAAATTTAAAATCTGTAGAATAGACACCAATACATATATATATATATATATATATATATATATATATTTCTATATAAAATTAGATATCTTATAAAATTTTGATTACACTGAAAATTAATTAAAACACACAGGATGTCGACTTGTTAAAAAAATTAAATCAATATAATAAGGAAATCTACTCGTTAAAAATAGAAACTAATATATTGCTTACTTGTGACGTAATGGTAATTCTTCGTCTGAATTCTCAGAAGCTGAACCAAAATATTCTTCTGCTTAAGGAAAAAAATAAATGAAAATAACAATAAAAAACATTAGAATCAAATTAGAAAATTGAATCTTGATGTCATTTGTGTGTGTGTGTGTGTGTGTACAGGTCTGTGTGTTTGTATGTGTGATGTGATGTGTGTGTTTACTTACGACTATTTTCTCTGTTAGGTTCCTCAGCTGGAGAAATTCCATCAGGAACTGTTTCTGAGCATTTGCGAACAACAGTCCTACCTAATACACTGTTTCGTACCAGTTTTAGGAATGGTATTTCTGTGTCTGGCTGAATTTGTCTCTTGTCCTGTAGAATGAGAATCATTAAAAAACGTCATTTGTGTCAATAGAAACCTCTAAGTGGTGGTTCAACTTGCTAGACATAGCAACCAAATATCTATCAAATAACACCAGACCGCCATAAAAGAAATGTTAGTTAATGTAGTCTTAGGTGCACTGAATAAATGACAGATGATCAATGTCTTTTGATCATAGATTGTGTTGGCTTGGTCAGAGTAGCCCTACGCTAAAACAAAAGTAAAATTCTATTAGAGAAAATCTAGTGTCATGAAAAGAGAAACCAATTTCTAGCAATCCAATGAACATTAAACAAGACAATGGAAATTAAATGAGACAATGAGCAATTTAAAATGTGATAAACAATGCACAGTACACTGAACAACAAGCAAGAAAGAAATAATTTACCAGATCATGAACAATAGAAATGTAATAAGCATTAAAGAAAAATTTTTTAAAAATTACAAAACGAAGATGATTGAGCAATAAGTAAGACATCATCATCCTCATCGTCGTTTAACGTCTGCTTTCCATGCTGGCATGGGTTGGACGATCTGACTGAGGACTGGTGAAACCGGATGGCTACACCAGGCTCCAATCTAAATTTGGCAGAGTTTCTACAGCTGGATGCCCTTCCTAACGCCAACCACTCAGAGAGTGTAGTAGGTGCTTTTACGTGTCACCCGCACAAAGGCCAGTCAGGCGATACTGGCAACGGCCACGCTCGAAATGGTGTCTTTTATGTGCCACCCACACAAGCCAGTCCAG
>NC_069002.1:191155-193630 GCF_001194135.2 Octopus bimaculoides
TACTTGGCTTGCCGGGTCTTCTCACGCACAGCACATTTCCAAAGGTCTCGGTCAGTAGTCATCGCCTCGGTGAGGCCCAATGTACGAAGGTCTTGCCTCACCACCTCAGCCCAGGTCTTCCTGCGCCTACCTCTTCCACGGGTTCCCTCAACTGTTAGGGTGTGGCACTTTTTCACGCAGCTATCCTCATCCATTCTCACCACATGTCCATACCAGCGCAATCGTCTCTCTTGCACACCACAACTGATGCTTCTGATGTTCAGCTTTTCTCTCAAGATACTTACACTCTGACAGGTATTCACATTGACATTACACATCCAACGGAGCATACTGGCTTCATTCCTTGCGAGCTTACGCATGTCCTCAGCAGTTACAGCCCATGAGGATTAAATAAAATAATGAGACAGAAACAGATGATGAACAATTTATAAGACAATGAAAAATAAAGAAAACAATGAACTTTAACCAGAATGTTAAATGTTAAACAGGTCAGTGAACGGTGTTTAAGATTACATACCAGTTCTGGGTGGTAATTCAATGTATTGCCATCAACAGAATCTTCAACAATTGTAATCATACTGGAACTGCCAGGAATAGGGAAATGGTTGAAAAATGCCACAAGTGTTAGCAGACGCTCATCAGATATGTTCACTTTGATGGAGGGAAGTGTGGTAACAAGTTTGTGTCTGGTAAAGAAAGGAAGGGGGGAGAAAAATACATATAACATTATCAGCTTGAAGCATCATCACTGTGTATGTGTGTGTGAGAAAGAGAGTTCGTGTTTGTGTAGTACATGTGTGTGTGTGTGGATGCATATGAATATGACTGATTATGCAACTGAATATGTGTAAATGTGTGCAATTTAAAGAAATTACGGCTAATTTAGAGGATTACAAATAGAAAATAATAAATGCAGACACACATTAATGCACAAATGACTATGAATTCAAAAGAAATATGAAGAAGAAGAAGGAGGAAGAGAGAAAAGAAAAGGATACTCACTGAGGTAGTTGCTTGTAATCTGGTTTGACACTATTAAATAAAGTCATCAACATTTTGGTACTGGGCAAGATGTGGTAGAGTGAGTCTGGTTCCGTCTGAAAGGTATGCCAGTCATCACCTGTTGAGAGAAATAGCTGCAGTTCTTATATCTTGTTTCAGTCATTAGAGTGTGGCCATGCTGGGGCAGCACTACCTTGGAGAATTTTAGTCAAGTGAATCAACCCCCAGCACTTATTTCTGGTTTTAAGCCTGCTGCTTATTTTATTGGTCTCTTCTGCCAAATCGCTAAACAACTGGGATGTAAACACACCAACACCTGTTGTCAAGCAGTGGTAGGGTGGGGGTGCCAGCTTGCCACTGTATAATAATAATGCACACACACACACACACACTCACACACACACACACACACACACACACACACACACACACACACACACACACACACACACACACACACACACACACACACACTTGGATGCATGTGAAGGAAAATAAAGGAAATGAAAGCAGAGTTTCCCACCTGAATCAGCCAGAAGTATTTTAACTTCATTTATCTTTATTGTAAACTGATCATATAGACGGGATTCGATTTCAGACATTGTTGCATCCTGAAATTGAAAATGAAATACTTGACATCTCAGGAATCTATTGTAAAACAGAGGAATCACAATTGCTTATTTGCATAATGGTAACAACAACAACACTTAAAATAACAGTAAACATACATTATTAGTTTCAAATTTATTTACAAAGCCAACAATTTCAGGGGAGGGGGCTACTTGATTACATCAACCCCAGTGCATGACCCTGAAAGAATGAAAGGCAAAGTTGGAATTTGAACCCACAATGTAAAGACAGACAAAATGCTGTTAAACCTTTTGCCCTTTGTGTTAATGATTCTGTCAGGTTGCCACCCTTATGCATTAAACATGCATTATTGAGATTAATTCAGATTCACACACATATTTGGGATATTGATTTTATGTTGTGGTGCATGAGAATGATTGATTATTGGACTGATAACAGTAAAAAATCAATAACAGAGCAATTATAGGAAAACGTAAGAGCTGAAGACAACTAAATAAGATGATGGAAATATGTCTTTTTTTTCCTTTATCTTTTGGTCAGGAGGGAATGCAGTGCCCATATCTCATTACAGGGCCTCCAAGACTTGTGGGAGAGAAGGAAGGAAGAAGATATCCTCAAACCTAAACATATACAATGTGCCTGGTGGGTGGGGGGAGGTTAAGTCTACCACCAATAACAAGCAAAGAGCCAAAACAAATACCACAAGGTATCCATCCAGTCCTACATTCTTACAATTCTGCCAATCCATTGCCTTGGATTGGTACTTTTTTGTTGACCCCAAAAGGATGGAAAGCAAAGATGACCATAGCAGAATTTGAATAAATATCAAAACATTCTGTCTGATGCTCCAACAACTCTGCCAATTCAGCACCCCCCCCCCCC
>NC_069002.1:193644-207100 GCF_001194135.2 Octopus bimaculoides
CACCGATCAGTTGAAGAAAATTTGTTTCTAATGCAAATTGCTATGATAAAGGACCGATTGAGTTTCAAGTGTGATGCTAGTTGTCAGCCGTTTTGAATTTGAATGCCAAAGGACCAAGATATGTGACACGTTGTTGTATTCAAGAAGAGCCACCGACCACAACAGAACTGATATCCTAAAAGCATGGTTCTCTGTAAAAAGCACTGGTGTTGTTGATGTAACAAGCACTGGTCGTAGCCCCATGTGAAAAGATCTAGTCTCAGGGCCATGTAAAAAGCATTGGTGTTAGTTCCACATAAAAAGCACCAGTGGTGGGGGTCATGTAAGAAGCACTGGTGAGGGTGCCACATAAAAAATACCCAGTACACTCTGTAAAGTTGTTGGACTTAGAAAGGGTATCCAGCTGCAGATACCAAGACAAAAGGGGCTATAGAACTTGGTGTGACACCTGGACTTGCTAACCCCAGTCAAGCCATCCAACCCATGTCCGGCATGCTAACGGCTCTGCTAGTTTGATGCCTTAGAAATAATGATGATGATGATGATGATGATGATGTTCTCATTATTTACCACAAGAGTCAAGAAAAGGGTGAGAACGATACTGTTTGGTATTACATAAAAAGAACACGAGCAACATCAACAACAACAACCATAAAATTAATAATAATAATAATAATAAACACTGAGCCTGAGTGTGTGTGTGTGTATGTGTGTGTAATTGATTGAGCTATTAATTATCAAAAGCATATTCTTCACTGCATATATACATTTTCTTAAAGTAATTATGACAACAACACCATCACCACTGCTAACAACAACAGCAACAACAATGATATTCCATTCAGGTGGCAGTAAATATTTTGATAGATAATAATATTGCATTCAAGTGGCAGCAGATAATTTTGATGGATCACAAACTGAAATCGATAAAGCAATTATTTTAATGTTGTCAAAGTAACTCGAATAATTAAGTAAATCAAATCAGTGGTAGATCATCATTACTGGAATCTGTCGTTAACAAATTTAATTCATATCTCAATAAAAATAAAAAATACAAATAAATAAAACTTTGTTTCTGCAAAAATACAAAAGATAGAATTAGTTTTCTGTTAAATAATAAATAAATATAAACAAAATATAGCAAAGCTGTGGTTTTTCTTTCTCTGAGACAATTAGAATTTAAAAAGGTTTTATAAAGAAAATAATGAAAACACCTTTAAGAATTGCCATGGGTAAACAACAATCATGTTTTACAAAAACACACAGACAGAAAGAGATACAGAAAGTTAGCTTGGGGCAGGCATAGCTGTGTGGTTCATAACTGTTTAGTTCTGGTTTCAATCCGTCTGTGTGCAGAGTAGTTTTAACAGCTTTTTTGACCCACCAGGTAAAGCAATGCACTGAGGATCTAAAATATTCATTTATTGACAACAAACCACAACTTATACGGATTGAAACTGGGCTCCTAGATCTTGGGTACCCCTGGGGCAATTTTCCAGTGTGCCTATGCTTCAAGATGGTACTGCCTGTGTGGCACCTTGGACACACTGTTTTTTACCACTGACTCAGGAATGAAATTTGCTTAGCAAGTGCAAACCCAGGTCCAAAATATTCAGTGAACTTTCCCTGGAAAATCTGAAAGCTATTCTCAGTAAAAAAAGTAGAACTGATTCAAAGCCATTGTGTGAGCTTTTAAATGGTTGTGCAATCAGCTAGAAACAGCAGCCAAATCTGCTTTATATTGCAGATCAGCTCTTTAAAAAATGGAAGGCTACATTAGAAAACAGAGTTCTGAGTGTCACTGTGAATTAAAAAAAAAGATGGGATGGTCAAAGGGGAATGTGTTTTGATGTTAAGCAGCTAAGCAGTGACAAGAACGACGGATTTGTTATAGAATGAAGAATACAGTGTCCCAGAAACACAACAAAAACACTCGCAGTATATTGAAACACACTTAATATGTTGAAATAATACAATACCTTATCTGCCTTTGTTTCTATACACAAAATATCAATGTGTGTGTGTGTGTGTGTGTGTGTGTGTGTGTGTGTATATATATAAAGAGAGAGAGGGAGAGTGTGTGTGTGTATGTATGTATATATATATATATATATATATATATATATATATACAATGCACAAAATATTCAAACATTTTTTAATACAGTTTCTAATAATATTTCAATTGTGAAAACACAATAAGATTTTTTAAACACTGAATTGCTACGAGGGTCCATTTGAGTAAAATAGAAATCAAAGAGATCCTTATGTAAAAAAAATGGTTGAGAATCACTGATTTAATTTTAAGACATGTATGAAGACGTCCATCAAAATATATTATATTCTCTGGTTCAAGTAAAATAGGTATGAGATATAAAGAATATCCCTAGTATGAACAATAGAATAAGAGCGCTCTGTGAATTTTAATAAAGTGTTTGGGTAAAGTGAATGTTGCTATCCTTGTGATTTGAAAATCTGAGAATGTTACAGAATACAACAACAGCCACCTGAAGAAGGTTAAAAGATACAACAGCTGAAGCGTTGTGACTATAACAACCAAGAGTAGGACACTGCTCTGAATGCATCAGTGTATACAAGAAGCCTGAAAGATTACAAAGGTTCACTTTCCAAATAGACAGCGCTGTCATCTCTTATGCTTCACTAAGTTAACTATGATTATCTCAGACTAAAATCAAATGAACCAAATTTTAACAAAACTACAGATACACATTCAGAGAAATATTAATGAAATATTGAAATTATTAATTGAAAGTGTTAATAAATTATATAATTAATAGTAGATCTACATTAGCAAGATAATGTATTTTAATTGTGAATTTTCGAACTTTTGATCAATGAAAATAAACTTATAATGATGGGCCAATGAAAGAGTTACTAGCCCTACTAGATATAGCAGCCAAATATTCAAACCACAGCTTACAGTTTTAAATTTAAAAAATACATCAGATAATGTAGTTAAAGGATATGCTATGTCTCTATGCCTGAAAAAAAAGATTGGGTGGTTATGGCTGAAATACCTTTAATCATAAATTTATTCAAGAGGGACCTAGATGGGGGTTACACAGTAAAAACAACTTTACTACTAAAAAAAAGAAAAGGAAAAAGAAACGAAAAAAATAAAGAAATCAAATTGACACAAATTGATTTTCTAGAAAGTCCAAAATGTCCCTCAAAAAAGACTCAACTAATATTCAGAAGATTTTAGTCCAAATTAATAGGATTACAGAAAAATGATTTATCATAATTGAATGAACTAATTAAAAGCTAATTAAAAGCATTCAGTAATATGAGACTAACATGCACTACTTATTCAAATATGCAACAGAAACAAACTCACAACTATTAAAGCTAAAATGAACAAAAAAGTAAAAAAGAAAATCACATAAAAACGTTTAAATACGAATAATCTAAATATCTATTTTTTTTTAAATATATTTTTGTCATGGATTAGTCAGAAGAAGGTTGACATCTAAAACCTTTTTACAGGGCCTCCAAGTCAAAAGGAAAGAAAACCATCCTCTACTGGAGACCTGGTGCCAAGGTCATATCCAGGAATAAGATGTGTAACAATGATCAGTGGTCAAACTCATTGACATAGAATCTCGATGTAACTACCAAGAAATGTTTTGTCTCTAAAAATGAAATTAAGAGAAAGATTACGATTGTATCTATAAATGCACGTGATGCATGTGTGTGTGTGTGTGTGTGTGTGCTTGAGATAATTAAGAGATAAATCTGATTCCAAGTTTTACAACTCACTACATAATAGAAGACAATCATTATTTTTCTTTTATAAAACCCAATAGTATGATAATGACTTCCTACTTACTGCACACACACACATAATTAACAGGATTTTTCTATGACACTTCCATCGCAAGTACTTACAGAATTTTTTTTTGCCTGTATAATGAAGTAGTGTGTGTGTGTGTGTGTGTGTGTGCAGAAGAGTATTTAAATTTGCTTGAAACACGGCAGAACATTGAAAATACATAAAACAGTGATTTAGAAACCATGACAATGAAGTTGATGAAAAATTAAATATAAATAAAAACGAAACAAAATCACAATTTTATTTTAAACCATTTAATGCCCCTTTCCAAAGAGGGATGAGAATTAGAAGATGCACCTTAGTTCTTTAGAATTTCAAGTCTCTATGAGACAGTAAGACCACCATGTGCTGTAGATGGGTGAAGAAAGTGGAGTTGTAAATTATGTGGAATTTGGTTATGTCACATATGTGTGAAGAGAAAGTGGCATCAAAATTTGCAATGTATGGAAGTCAAGCAACCAATGGACTTCTTTCAATTCTAGTTGTAAGGACTCTAAAATCAGTAGACGCCAGCCAAAATGTGTGTGTGGCCTGTATGCAAGTGACTGAGACTTCTGGTGTGTGCTTGAGAAGATATGTCAAGCTAAGTGAGATTGTGGTCGTGGCCAGTGCTGGTGACACGTAACAGGCACTCATGCTGGTGACACATAAAAGGCACCTATGCTGGTGACACACAACAGGCACAAATGCTGGCGATGTGTAAAAGACACCTAGTACACTCTGTAGAGTGGTTGGTGTTAGGAAGGGCATCAAGCTGTAGAAACCATACCAAAACAGACAGGAATCTGGTGTAGCTCTGCAGCTTACCAGCTCCGGTGAAACTGGAGTTGGTAAACCAGCATCGAAAATGGATGCTAAATAATGATGATGATGATGATGATGATGCTACCTATTGACATATTGCAGCAACACAATTTACAAATCCACCCCTTTTCTTCACCCCTTCAACATGCATGGTCTTACCTTCTCGGGGGGACTTAAAACATCAAACAACCAGAGACATTTACCTGTTCTTCTTCAAAAACAAAAATAAATAAAAAAAATTAAAAAAGCTATTTTCATTTCTCCTGTCAGATTATTAAATATTTCAAGTTAAAAATGCAGTCTTTCTTTTTATCCATATTTAATTTTTTTATGACTGCATTCCTGAGACTTTCAAAAATCACTTCTTATTTCCTTTCAATTAAATTGAATCTGACAATTTGTCTCACAGCTCAAGTTTGATACCACAGTGATCTTCATAAATATACACACACATACATTTATATATATTATATATACATATATGTGTGTGTATGTATATATTCACATACATACACACACACATGTGTGTGTGTGTGTGTGTGTGTGTGTGTGTGTGTGTGTGTGTGTGTGTATGTGCATAAAAAGAACACTGTTGTGTCTATTTTTATTATGATACTAAATATACAACATAAATCCATTTAGGTTTTGACAACATAATATAAGGAAGATGACAATAAGGAAACAACGAAAATTTGAACTAGCCAACCAAACAAATTCATTCTTTCAAATAACAACTGGAAAAATAAGGGCTCTAAAATTAGCCAAAAACAGTACTGCCAATTAAATGTTGGCATTATTAAAGATAAATAATAGTTGTGGGCAATCTAAATTTTGTTACGGGCGTGCTTTATAAAGTAAGCAGAGGAAGGTGCTTCTCTCACCTGACACCATTTCTCGAAGTTATTCTGTTACAGTAAGAAATTTTAGGAAAAAAAATTTGAAGAGAGCAGATTAATTGAATGTAATAACAGCATAAGTCAATTGCAAACAACGACTAAGAGAATAAGTTAATTGGTCAGAATAATAGAATAAATTAACTGAACAGGGAATAATAGAATCAAGTCATTGAATACAGAATAATAGAATAAAATCAATGAATAGAGAATAACAGAATAGGGTAATTAAACTACAATAATGGTGCATGACAAAAAAGAAGATTTTTTTTTATTGGATAAATAAAGTATGAGAAAATATTGACAAACTAATCAATAATTATGAAATAATATTCTAATTAACAGTATTGATGTCTTTTATACAGATATAAGACCTTTTCCCAAAGAGGTCTGGACATTTTGTTCAAGCCTTTTCTAATTGAATTAGCAATGTAGAAAAGAAATGAAATATTATTGATCAGTAATTAAAACTATCATAGACAAGTCAATGACAGAACATCTAAGCAGTCACTCAACTTGCTAGTAATAGCAGTTTAGTTTTCCTCAAATCATATCTTACCATCTTAAAAAAAAAAACAGAAAAATAATATTAGATGATGTGGTCTTAGATACTCTTTGTCTGAACAAAAATAAGACAGGATGGTCACAGATGGAATGCTTTTGATCAAAGGTCACCTTGATCACTGCTGTCTCAAAAGTGGAAAGACAAAGCAAAACCATCAACAGACACACCTTAATTAATTCACCATTACAAGATATATTTAACTGAAGAATAGGAACCAAGTCTTTGGAAGAGGTTACATGTGACACAATCTTCTTTTTCAGGAGTGAAATTTGCCTTCCGTTAACTTAATGTTACAGATGCTGGAATTTTAGGCAGTGGTCTATAAAGGAACTGATCTATTTACATAGTAAATAAACCTCTACAACAGTGGTTCCCAAACAAGGTCCATGTGGCCCTTAGGGGTCTATATAAGATTTTGCTGTCAGAATTTATCTGCAACAGATTAGTTACACTTCCACGATACACAGAATATTTTAGCAATTTTTTTATACAATTTCTAATATCTGATTACAAAAATATATGATCTTTTTAAAACATAGGAACAACTACAAGGGTACATCCAAGTAAAATAAGAATCAAAGGGATCCATAGGTAAAAAAGGGTCAGGAAACACTGGTCTAAAGCATACAGAAGAATAACAAGGAATCCATGTCCATATTTTTACACCACAAACTATCGTTTTCGTAAAGACAAATAAAGTAGCCAAATCAACAAAGTGTAAATTTTTAAGTAACTCCATACTTCTTAAATATGTTTTTATTTATATTCCTTTATATCTTACCTCGAGGGAAACATTTTTGGGCTGTAATTCACTCTCCAGAGTCAATGTACCAAAGTCAACAATCAATACATAGCCTCCTCTGTTTCAAACAAGAGCAAGAAAATATCACATGAGTATTATATAGAAATACATGCACACACATATATATATATATGTATATGTGTATAAACAAGCACGTGCGTGCGCGCGCACACACACACACACACACTGCCAGATATTTTGAACATCTCAGCAGTGATGGGCTAGGGGCTTTCTCTGTCTTCAAATTTTTAAAAATTCCAAAATTTCTCAAGTTGCTTAAAACTTTAAGATTTCAATAACTCTTTTATAAATCCTTTTAGATTAATTCTGATGAGAGAAATGTAGATGATTGTTATGGTTGGAATTAACTCGCCTATACCAACTGATATTTTCTTGAAGCAGCTGTCAGACTTTATACCGGCCGAAGATTCTTCTTAAAATCATTTTATACCACCATTTCATCTATTTGGATTACCACTCTACATTCACCATGTGCATCTTTTAGAGTCACCTGCCATATTCCCAGCTAATAATCTGTGACTTATTACTCTGCAGCTGATGCACTCATTTTCAGGTGCATGTGAATGTGTGTGTGTGTGTACGCGCAGGCATGTGTTTGTGTATGTGATGGTCTCCCATCTTAAGATTTAAAAAATGCATTCGAAATATTGTATTTCTTAAGACAAAAAACAGATGCTTTAAATATTAGAAAAAAAATCTTACTTCTGCAATGATCCATATTCTGGTATGACCATGTAAGGTGATCTCATGTTCACAGACACATGTATTGTCTACAAAATATGGAAGAACACATATACAACATGTAAATGATAGAAGAAAATAAACCATTCAAAAAGGAGCCCCTACACACAAAAGTAAAGGAAAAGAAACTCATAAAACAAGCGCTGTATTCAAATGTGAATGAAACTGTTATAGACAGAAATTGTAGAATGAAATACAAATAAAAAAACATTTATTTCCTGTTTTTATTTTCAATCTTTTACTAGTTTTTTAGTCATGGGATTGTGACTACACTGGGACACCATCATACACACTTTTAACCACTACAGTCAGCTCAAGTTCTTTGATATTCATTTGTATGTCATCAAGGAATGGCAAAGCAGAAGAGAGAGAGAGAGAGAGAGAGAGAGAGAGAGAGAGAGAGAGAGAGAGGAAGGGAGAAAGAAAAGAGAAGAAAAGTAAGAAAGAAGAACAAAAGAAAAGAGAAAAGGAGACATTAGCTTTAGAATGATACACATAGTTATTTTATGAAATCTTTCTAAATTCTTTCTTATTTTGAAGATTAATTCAAATGCATGGTGCGTTTCATCAGAGGTATATTAAATTCAGTAAACCTTTTGGCAGTAACTGGAATCAGTTTAATCTGAACTAAAAGCCCCATTCTTCAATAAACTAACCTTGTGTTGTTGAATGGCATATTGTAAACTCAGGCGACTGTAAGATATAACTTGTTGGAGACTTTCAACTGCTGAATTCTTCATTTCGGCTTTTAGATTAGGAAATTGGAAAAATGCGGTCAATTCTGATAGAGAATGCTGAAAATGTGACATAAAAATATTTGGATTTTAGAAATCAGAGAATTCTTTTATTTTTATTTTCTGAAGATGCATGATGATGATGATGGTATAATAATAATAGTAATAATAATAATAATAATAATAATAATAATAATAATCAATTTAAATGTATGTGTTGCATCACATGAAGATATTTCGCTGCTGCCCCTGTCACTTCCCCTCCCCAAGCTTTCAGTTATACTGTAACACTTCTTATCCTTCACTCACCCAAGGATGCTGGGTGTGTCTCAGCAAGTAATTGTAACAAACATGCAAATTAAAAGTAAATAATAATAATAATAATAATAATAACAATAGGACTGAGGTAACTCCTCCAGATGTCAAAATATTGTTCACTTGATAACAGTGGCACAATAATAATAATAATAATAATAATAATAATAATAATAATAATAATAATAATAATAATGGTTTCAGATTTTGGCACAAGGGCAGCAGTTTCAGGGGATGGGGTAAGTCAATTACATCGACCCCAGTGTTCAGCTGGTCCTTATTTTATTAACTCTGAAAGCATGAAAAGCAAAGTCAATCTCGGCAAAATTTGAACCCAGAACATAGCAACAGGTGAAATACTGCTAAGCAATTAATTCACCTGGCATGCTAATGATTCTGCCAGCTTTAAATAATAATAATAATAATAATAAGCTTAACTGTGATACAGTAAGCCAGGGCACAAGGCCATATCTGTTCCCTCTCTCCACACACACACACACATGCGCACACACACACATGCGCACACACACACACACATATAAAACCGTAGCTGTCACTCACAAAAGAGGGTGACCTAGTGATATGTACCAAGCTTTCACTAATTATTTTAGGTGGCTATATATAGTTCCTCACAACCTGTGCTGACCTTGACTTAGTAGCACACACACACACACACACACACACAACGTGAAAGTCTTTCCCAGTTGCTACACACACAAAAATAAAAGAAAAATGATTTATTTACTATATTTCAGGATGGTCATTTTTTTCTTCTTCCATTTTTTTGTCAAATAACCACATGCCCCCTATATTCCTTCTTCACTCATTTATTACTGTTCTTATTTTATCTTTTATGTCCAATGTCCAGAAATCTTTCATAACACATGTAACCTCTTCAGTGACCCTTTCCGTCCACATGTGCCTTCCTGCTCCACTCAATCCATTCTGTCCCTTCTATCATGTATTTCCTTATCTGCGTATGTGTTGCTGCTCTTGACTTTTGATATTGTTCTCGTAGACCTCTGTGTCTGTGTGTTCGTTCAAGTAGCTACCATTGTGGTTGTTGTTGTTGCAGCCATTAGTGAAGTTATTGTGTGTGTGTGTGTGTGTGTGTGTGTACAGGTTTGCATACTATGTTGTTTGTATCCGTGCCCTTTATAAAGATTTTGTTGTTGTTTACCTATGCATCGCCATTTCCTATTTCTTATATTCATCATACGTATGTGCATGTTTGTTTTGTGTGTGCATTACACCGTTTATATCTGTATTTTTTCCCCCTTTCTGTCTTTATTCGTTGTGTTGCATGGTGTGGTGGTGGTGAGTGTTAGTGTTCTATTCGTGTTTTCTATTGAAGCTCAATCTGTCTATTACTATGTGCATGACCTCTGTAATCAGGTCTATGCATTAATAGTACCTTAATCTCTATATTATTAACCGAGCCTCCATGTTCTACTGAGCATGTTGGCAGGGCACTGATGAGCTTTTCTTCTCTTTGAGCTCCTGCCAGTGTTGGCCTATTTGCTACCCCTATCTGGAAGACACATGTGGACAGAAAGGGTTGCTGAAGAGGTCACAGATGTGTGACAAAAGATTTCCAGACAATGAACATAAGATAAAATAAGAACAGTAATAAACGAGTGAAGAACGAATACAGTGTGCATGTGTTTATTTGACAAAAAAAAAAAAAGAAAAAGATAAGAAAAAATAGGAAGCAAAATGATAGCAACAACAAAAAGAAAATAATAAAAAAGTTTGTCTAACCTCATCATACACCATTTCCACTGGCTGAACATTGAGTTTTAGGGAATAATCAGCCTCCACATACAAAGGTTTGGTCTCAAATTCTAAAGTAAATATTTGATTCACTGAAGGGGCTGAAAAAAAAAATAAATAAATAAAAGAATAAACAAAATAGGTTTTTCTGTAAGTCGTTAGCATTCAGATTACTCTCTCACAGGTAAGGCTTATTTATTCACATTGTTGGGAATTAATAATGTGTGATATGTAGCTTCAAGATTTTGAGGATGCAATGATATATTTTTAGAGTGACATTGTAGGGTAGGTGTGAGAGGCCAGATCTGGCTGGTCTGGACATAAAACAGATGGAACATTTAGGCTGGATATGACTGGTTTAAATGTTATAACAGTAAGTTTTGTTGCATATTGGGAGGGTCATTATGCCAATAATACACACATGCACTGATTCTATTTCACTTCTTTCATTACTTTTAGTCAATTAGTTAACTATTTAACTAGATAACTAATTGATTGTTAGATTAATTGGTTGTTCATTGATGATGGTGGTAGTGTTTCCAGGCAAGGTAGTATAAAGCTGCTTCCCAATCATATGACTTTGGGTTCAGTCCCACTGAATGGCACCTTGAGCAATACTATAACACTGGGGCTCACCAAAGCCTTGTGAGTGGTTATGGTAGATGGAAACTGAAATCACGTGCGTGCGTGTATGTGTGTGTGTGTGTATGTGTGTGTGTGTTTATGTCACCTTGCCTTGACATCAATTGATAGTTGTGTCACTATCATTCAAGCAATGTTTTTGATCTCCAATCTTCTGTATAAACATGGGAAAGTATTACCTTGTTTGGAAACACCACCAATACCTCCACCATCATCACCATCAGCCAAACCTTTCCTCCATTTACAAGGTACTTACCATAGACTCCAACATCTGAAGTCAGAATAGGAATCAGTTCATGCTCCATAGAAACACCTTCTATCGAGAAGCTCTCTGTGTTACAGGAAACTCTGATAATATAAAACAAAGAAATGAATTAAAAATTGCTTTTCACCAACAATGCAAGTAATAATAATAATAATAATAATAATAATAATACAGAAATAAAAGTAACAAAAATTTAATTATTCCATCCTTCTCTCTCTGGCCTTCCGCCCTTTTAGTAACGTGTTCAGTTCTGAGAGCAGTTTTCAATGTGATAACAATGTCTCTAGAATAATATTTCAACAGAAAATCATTATTCACAAGCAACAAACAGATGTTGAGCCAATGGTTCTGGGTTCAGTACCACTGTGTGGTATCTTGGGCAAGTGTCTTCAATTACAGCTTCAGGCTGACCAAAGTCTTGTGAGTGAATATAGTTCATGGAAACTGAAAGAAGCCTGTCGTATATGTTTGTGTGCGTTCCACCACTACCTGACAAGTGGTGTTGTTGTGTTTACATCCCTGTAACTTAGGCATTTGGCAAAAAATACTAATAGAATAAGTACCAGGCTTTTTTTTTTTCTTTAATGAAATAAGTACGGGGGTTGATTCATTCAACTAAAATTTCTTGAAGGCGATGCCCCAGCATGGCCACAGTCTATTGACTGAAACAAGTAATGGATTAGAGATAAAAGATACAGGCATGCACACACACACACACACACACACACACACACACACACACACTCAGCTGTCAATGTTGTGTGTGTGTGTGTGTGTGCACGTGCACGAGCATGCTTGTATGTGAATCAGGGAAAAATGGCCAGATTTTAACACTTTGAGAGGTTCTTCAGTTGAACAGATATTTTTTTCCTTACCTGCAAGATTCACTGCCTGGTCTGTAGTCTAAGGAGGAACGAAACTGCGTCATTGACATCTGAAGAACCCTCTTACTGTATTTCACCAATGAACAGCAGCAGCTCTTCAAGTTGATCTGGACTTTGTAGGCAATATACTGGGAACAAAAGCAAATGGCATAGAAGAATACAAATTAAACTTAACTTCATTGTGATGCAAGATACATATCAGGTCATCCCATAAGTTCTGTCCAAATTTTGAATAAAGAAAACAAGTGATCAAATGTTATATTTAATTGAAATTTAATCATCAATGTACTTTCCCTGATTATCTATGACTTCCTTCCATCTATTTACAAGCTTTTTAATCCCACCAATGTAAAACTCTTTTGGTTTCAAAGCGAAGAACTCTGAAATGTCAGTTTCGACCTCCTCCTGGCTTGCGAAAGTTATGTCCCACAAATGATTCTGTAAACTACGAAACAAATGGTAGTCTGAAGGAGCAAGGTTGGGAGAATAAGGTGGATAAGGAATTTTTGTTGGCAGAATCATTAGAGCAATGGAACAATTACTTTGTAAAATCTGTTCTGGCTGTCCCATTGTGTTAATATGTGGTTTGTGTCTGGAGATTAAAATGTTACACACACATAATGATAATGAATGCAAGACGAAATGTTAAAAAAACAAACTATGCACTTTTTCAGACCATATCTACTCCCAAAATTTTGCTTGACATATGATATCTCATTTTACCTCACGGGGTATATCATATATGTTGGCATTCTCGTCATATCCGATACCTCTGTAGAGCTGTTCCTTCTCATCAATAGAAAGTTTAGAAAACCAGTCTAGAAAAAAGAGAGAGAGAAAGAGAGAAATTGAGACATAATAGAGAATAGAGAAAAACAAAAACAGAGAAAAGTAATTGCATATTACAGTTTTCTATGTTATTTTTTTCAATCAAGACTATTTATTGTATGAGATTTAAATAAAGTAGCAATTCTTAAGTGTTAAGGGGGACCATTATATTAAAGAGAAATTAAATTAAAATCTAGGTGGAAAGAAATTAATATCAAAATACCGGTTTTATCATTTTCATAATCAGAATCCTCCTCGGAACCAAATATCCAACTAAGCCAGCCTTTTTTCTTTTCTGGTTTTGTAACTTTTTCATTTTCTGTTTTCTTCAGCTGGG
>NC_069002.1:207170-223431 GCF_001194135.2 Octopus bimaculoides
TATATAATCATCATCATAATTTAATGTTCTTTTTTTATATTTGAATAAACACACATATGCATGCCTTCATTTACACACACACACATTCCTAGCTTTATGTACTGAACATGAAATACATACTTATCTATACACACATACTTATCTATACATACACAGATACATACATACATACATACATACATACATACATACACACACAGGTTCATACATACATTTGAATAAAACAAACACACAAACGCATTCATTTACACACACGCACACACTCCATACATGAAATCCAAGGCTGAAATAAATGGCCATGAGAAAACAAAAACTGTTTTATCCGTTGTTACCTCAAGCTTAGCATGTTCTCTTGCAAGGAATATGTTGAAAATGTCCAAACTTTCTTCTACTTCCAATAATTTATCCTTGAAAGATTCATCAATTGGAAATTCAATATGTTTCTTGTATAAGTCCTTGTATTTTTTGTAATTTGTCCTGAAAATAGATTATTATTATTATTATTATTATTATTATTGTTATTATAATATAGAAACCAATAGCAGCAGAGGAGTGGATTGATTGATTCTGACAATTCCAATTCTTTGACTGATACCTTATTTTATTGACTCTAGAGAGATAAAAGGCAAAGTTGACCACGTTGTGATTTGAACTCAGAACACAAAGAACCAGAACAAATACTACAAAGTATGTTTTCCGATTGATTCTATTGATTCTCTCTGCTAACCATGACTTACCAACCTAATAATAATAAAACCTTTAATCCTTCTTTTCAATATTTGTTCTCATCAACTGGATCTGACTAGCAATATCTGTTACCTTAGTAACAACAAGAGAAAGTGGCAACATTATATAAATATGCAAGAATGTTTGTAACAAAGTGTACATAGCAGGTTCTGCAGCTCACTGTTCAATATTAGCTGTATTGATTATTGATTGGCACACCCATACACACACACACTCACACAGATACACTTACATACACACACGACTCATATGCACTCACACACAATCTCTCTCTCTCTCTCTCTCACACACACACATTCTCTCTTTCTCTCTCACACACTCACAACACTCTCTCTCACATACACTCTTTCTCTCTCTCTCTCTCTCTCTCACACACACACACACACTGAGTGCTTGGTTGCCAGCTACTTCTAATGAGTTACAAAGAATCAAGATGGATATACTTTGCTCCACTGAGGGAACATGCAAGCAATCGCACAAACAGCAAGAAATGGCAGCCAAGTTTCCCTCAAATCACACCCTACCATCTTAAATGAAAAAGAATACTTTGGATAAGGCTGTCCAAAACCTTCAAATCAAAAAGATGGAAGAGTCTTGGTTAGAAACTTTTGATCATGGATCTGTTTAATTAGAGCAGGAACAACAACAATACCAATAACACTACAAATAGTGATAGAACCACAACACTGCTAGCATGATCCAGTGAGGAAGATTCTATGTGGCCACTTGGACTGCAAGAAATGGCAGCCAAATCTCTCTCATATCACACTACCATTAGACAGCTAATGATTTGCTGGACTCAAGAAGACCCATAGTCCACAACAGAAGTGTTAATGTCACTCTCTCTGATAAAGAGGATTGGCCTGCAAGAAGCCTGTGCTGGTGCCACATAAAATGCACATAAAAATGCACATAAAAATGCACATAAAATGCACATAAAAATGCACATAAAAATGCCACATAAAATGCACTCATATGCCAGTGCTACATTAAAAGCACCCAGCACACCCCATAACTTAGTGGTTTGGCAAAACAGATCAGATAGAATAAGTACCAGATTTCGCAAAAAAATAAGTTCTGGGATTGATTCATTTGATTAGAATTCTTCAAGACAGTGCCCCAGATGACCGCAGCTTAAAGACTGAAGCAAGCAAAAGATAACTGATAAAAGATAATCCTTTTAGCATAGTCTTTCATGGATGGTGTTCTCAATTTGAAATGTTGGTGACACTTGTAATCTTGCGTACAACTCAAAAACAATTGTCAGCAGAGTCTCAGTAAAAGTTCTTTCCCAATGTAAAGAGAATATGTCACTCTTGCAAAACTTTTGCTGTTCAACTTGTCATATAGACGTGTGTTTACTCTAACATGTATTGATTAATGACTAACTGACATTGCATGGTGAGAACGTTATTAGACTGAAGGTCAATCTCACTCACTCACAACACTGCAGTCACAAGCATGTTGCCCTGGCCAGTCAGCACACTATGTTGTTAAAAAACTTGCTGTCTCTCAGATAGATCTGGTACACTGAACACAAAACAATAGAAGAGTCACAGCCTAAACAACAACATGAATTACATAATATAGGCGGAGGGTATATAGGTATAAAAATAGGAAAAATCTCACCTGTGTTTCAAAATTCTTTCCCAGGAGAAAGGTCGAATTCTTTCTTCAAGGATTGCATTGTAAGCATAGATCCACCATGCTTGTGGGCTCACCTTCAATGGAACATTCGGATGGTATTTGCGGTACTTTCTGTTGACAGTCATCATTTGGAAGGAATCAACTAAATTTATCATATTCAGTAACTGTAGGGAGAAGACAAAAAGTAATCCTTATTATTATTATGGTTCAGTAGTTTTATTTTTATAACGTGCTTTCACTTCACTACCGAGCACAGCTCTGTGTGCCTTGGGTCTGTGCTGTGGTTTGCTGTGGTGCTCTTATGGTTACTGTATTGAAAGTGTTTTGCGTAGGATGTGTGCAGTGCCCAGTAGTGCAATTTTCTGTATGTTATATATATTTGTAAGTCCTGGTGTTTTTGTTACGTTTGTCCTCGTGTTTTACTATCTCAGTGTTTATATTATTATTTAGAATTGTTGTGTGGCTATTATCTAGATTTTCCAGATGTATTTTTCCTTTCAATTGTTCTGTTTCTATTTCTGATATTCTTTTTGCTTTGAGAATGTATCTTCGTATGTTAGCAAGTTTGTTAGGGTTCATTGTTGTATCGAGGTCTTTATTTAGATTATTTTTCTTCCATATTTTATGTGTATGGGTTGTTGCGTTTTCATTGAAAAGGATTGTAGTCTTATAAGCTGCATGGCAACCTCACTGGTGCTTGTGCCACTGAAAAAAAGTACTCAGTACACACTGTAAAGTGGTTGGTGTTTGTAAGGGGATCCAATCATACAAACCCTGCCAAAGTAGAAAGTAGGGCACAAGCAGAGTCCTTGAATCTTCTGGATCCCATCAAACCATCCAACCGATGCCAACATTGAACATGAATGTTAAAAGATGAAGACGATGAAAACAGAATTACTTTCACCCTAAATCAACTTTATCAGGGCTGCCCTGGAGCTAACTAACAACAATAACATCAATAGTAGCAACATTACTAATAGAATGAGGAGTAAAAAAAAAAAAAGAATAAAACACTAAAAGGTGAAACAAACAATCTTACCTGTTGCCGTGAAAATCTAACTTCAATGTCTTCCAAAGATAGGTCTGAAAATATCTTAGGAATTTTGAACCCTCCATTTTTATTCAGAATCACTTTGGCATGAGCAGAGATGGGTTTCATAACTGGAAACATAACAACAGACACATTCAATCAGAAATCATCAACAGCATTACTTTGGTTTCAAATTTGGGGGAGGGGGAAGGGGCTACTCAATTAATCAACCCCAGTGCATAACTGGTACTTATTTTATTGACCCTGAAAGGACACAAGCCAGTTAACCATGACAGAATTTGAACTCAGATTCTATAGTCAAAAGAAATGCTACTCAAGCATTTTGTCCAGTTCGGGTAACAATTCTGCCTTTTGCGTTGCCTTCATAACCAGTATCAGATCAATTAAGTGAAACGAAGGAACTTCTCCATGGGCACTCGACTTAACTAGAAGTAGTAGCTAATAAATCATCCTCAAATAACACAACCTGTTGTTATAGATGAAAAAAAAAAAGAAATGGTGGGGGGATACAATGAAGAGAGGAATTTCTGATATCAGGATTGGATCATTAGGGTTGGAATGGTTTTTTATTGTTGATCATGAGATTTTTCTTTTACTTATTTCAGTCATTGGACTGTGGCCATGCTGGAGCAGCACTGCCTTGGAAGGTCCACTCAAATAAATTGACCCCAATAATTACATTTTTAAGCCTAGTACTTATTTTGTTTTGCTGAACTGCCAAGTTACAGGGATGTAAACAAATCGACACCAGTTGTCAAGGGAGGGGTGCAAAAACAAAGACACATACATAAATACATAGATAGACCTTATACTTGCCAAAATAACTGCAGAATAAATTGGAAACATGAATTTAAGGGAAAATATAAAACTTACTAAACTCTGCATCTTCCTCAAATATTTTGTGTGTATCAATGGATGACTTGAGAAGATTCTGGAATAAAGAAATTTTTTTTTAAATGGTATCAAACACTGTAGTAATAATAATAATAATAATAATAATAATAATAATAATAATAATGGTGGTGGTGATGGAGATGATACTGGTAGTTATGGTTGTTTAGTTGTCATATCAGCTGATCAAGCAGAAAACATGCTCAAAGGTATTCCTCTTATGACTTATTTGCAGACTTTTTGAAATTCTAGACCAAAGCCATCTCCACAAAACAGCAGGCTGCCTTGTAGACACTCCTGCTTATCCCCCATGTTACAAGGTCACCATCTTCCCCTTCTCCACATACATGTCATAAAGTATTTCTTTGAATCTATTTTAAATTGACAGATCTTTCTGGGTTTTTTCAATACTTTCCTTCACCAAATTGATTTTTGCCCCGGGTTTGTCTTGCTCTTAGTATGATACCAACATGAAGGAGTTTTGTGAATGAGAAGAACAGTAGGTGGAGGAAGGCATTGAGAACTGTAGCTTTCTAACCTGGCAGAACTAGCCAAAAGAAGAGAGCACCTTTCAACCTAGTTGTAACATAATAGATATAGTAACAAAATATCCCTCAAACAGTTCCTTATCTTAACATGTTAACTGTGATGGCCTGTTATTGGAACCTAGCAGTGATATCACATTTTTCACACAGTCCTTATACAATTACAAGGAAATGCAATTTTCTTTTGGACATTTTTACAATATTTCATAATTAAACTTTAATATTTATCACTTGTGTTATTTAAATATCCTCAAAACTATGTCAAAAATACAGAATAAAATATTTTCTCAAATTATTAAAATGTACCATTGGTGGTGATTCTGGAAAGTGTGTGAAGCTTGTGATGAACCACCCGTGGTACATCTGGTGATTAACATGTGAAACAAGAAGAAATCCCCGATGTTAGATAATGTAGTTCTAGAAATAATAGGTCTGGAAAAAAAAAATGAAGGTCATCACAGTTGGATTGTCTTTGATCAGAGACATACTTGATTTTGACTGACTTGACATACAAGAAATACCAGCCAACTCTCTCTCTCAAATAACCAAGTCCATCATCTGAAAGAGGTGGACAACAAACAGATTACATTATATATTCCTAGATACACTCTAAAAAAAAAAAGATGGAGTTGGGTCGTGACTAGATTATTTTTGATCATAGGTTTCCTTCATCAAGACTGACCAAAGTTAAGCAACAATAATAAAATCAACAGCAGCAACTCTGGCAAATAGCAATGGTGATGGTGGGAAATAAGCAAGGACTCACTCTCCACTCGTCTGTGTTTAGTCGTGATCGAACAAGATGATTTTCAGGCAAGTAGGGATTCCAATACACTGAAAGGTCTTGTAATTGGGCAAGCTGTAAGAAAAAAAATAAAACAAATAGACAAGAGTAAAGAAAAGAAGAATATTAGCATCAAATGATTAGATTTTCAGAAGTATAACCCTCTAATGTAGAAATTTGCTTTGCAACCTAATAGTAAGACCAAGTTCATTTCTTAAACTCAGTAAGTCTATGTAAATGTTCCAAGAGTCCAAATTCATTCACAGGAAGAAGTTCCTGCGAATGAATTTGCTTTTTAGTGGATAAAGTGTTGCACAGTAATGAACCAACTTTTCAAGGAAACTGGCTACAAAATCAGTGGAATAACACAAGTTGAGATGACTAGAAACCATCTGCCCTTCATGTCTTTGATGTTTCTCTGGGTGAAGAAGTGGGAAGAATGAGAGTGTGTTTATATCTGTTCAGGCACCGAAAAGAATTTGCAAAAGCATGGTACTTGCCACTAAGTTATACTCACTCACAAGTAAGGTGATTTATAAATTCTTATTAAAAACTGCAATGATTATTCTTAATTTGAAAATTAATCAACTTACTTTGTGTAATAATGTATCAGAGCTGTCAAGAATTGTTGGGTGCCAACGAGAATCGGTGCTTTGAGCAGAGAGATTCTTAAGCATAAAACCACAAGCAAATGGACGATCCACATTGGTGACCGTGTCTTCATAGCGAAAATGAACACTGGATATGGATAACTGAAAAAAAACAGAAACAAAATGGACAGTTAGTATTAACAGCCAGAGACATATGTAGGCATAAAAATAACACACGTGAGATCTGGTTGAACTGACCAACCTATGTTTGAGTTTCCAAAGCTCCTAGAGGAACCTGAACCACATCAAGGACCCATCACCGAAACAGGTAAAAAAAAAAGTAATAAAAGGAGGAGGGTAGCAGTAGACACGGAAAAGGACAGAGTAAGGGAAAGAAATAGAAAGAGGAAGAAGGAAAGGAGAAAGAAAAAGAGGTAGACCAAAAATAGTTGAAAAAAAAAAAAAAAAGGGAGAAGAGACAATAACAGCAACTCACCTGGATGTTGTTAACAACATAAGTTGTAAATTTTTCCAAAAATCCAGGAGCCTTTTCTACAGCACCAACTAGAGAAAAAATATAATTAAAAGATAAGTAGTAATTAATAAAAACATACCTTTAGAAATGAACATTTATTTTCAATGATATAGATATAAGATGATAGATGTCAGACCAGTATCTACTTCACTACCAATATCTACCTTGCTATTAGTATCTACCTTGATACCAGTGTCTACCTTGCTACCAGTATCATGTAATCCACAAGTTGAAGAAGCCTCTACCTCAGTGGTTGTCAACTGGGATCCATATGACCCTTGGAAGTGCATATGAGATTTTCTCATTGGTTCACACTCCAACAATGCACAAAACATTAAAATTTCTTTTATACAATTCCTAATAATATTTAAGTATAAAGATATAATAGGATTTTTTCTGAACCCCAAAATGGCTACAAGGATCCAGGAAAGTAAAATAGGAATCAAAGGGGTTCAGAGGCCAAAAAAAAAAAATGGTTGAGAACCACTGCTCTATATGGTCATCCAGTATTTTGTGATAATTGAGTATTAAGTTACAACACTTTATACAACAAGGTAGACTTAGCCATTCAATAAATAAGCAAACACAAAGAAGCTGACTAAATTGAAGGATTAGTAAAATCAGCTCAAATCTTTTGAAAGTGGTGCCACAGTAGGGTGTCACAATCAAAAGACTGAACCATTTAAAACAGGAAACAGTTATCAGGTACTTACCAACATTTTTCATGGCGGATTTTTCAAATGCATCCAATATTTTACGTTTGGCTGCATTTTCATGCAATTTCTCTTTGACTGGGTCATAAGGACGATCAATAACAGGTCCAGCAAGAACATAGAGATCCTCAATTGTAACGATCCAGCTAGAAGAGAACAGTTTGGTCCAAGGAATACTCAAGTTGATTTTTCCTGGAAGACAAAGAAACCAATGAACAGAAAATTAAACAAGTGAATCAACAGTAAATATTTAATTATTGATGATGTACACTTATAATATATAAAGGTATTCATGGGGTGGGGGTGGGGTGAAAAAATATGGGTGACAATTGTTGGGTGTAAAAGATGAGACTTCGACAGTTGGTGACAAATGGTATTTATATTGCGTTGGAGAGTAAGTCTTAGCAGCACTTATGGACCACGGAGACTTAACAAAAACAATGTTAAAAGATAGTGGTAGAGATGGTGAGAAATGATGGTGGTGATGAGTAATAATAATGATGACAGTGATGGTAGTAGTAATAGCAGTGATGACAATCATGATTGATAGTAATGATAAAAGTGATGATTGTATTGATGGTTAAGACTTAAGATGGTGGTGGTTAGGGTTATGGAAATGATGAGTAATGAATGGTGATGCCAGTTGTATTCATCATCATGATGACTGTCATCATGATTATCTTCATTGATTTGATGACAAACGAGATGGCGGAGGTTCTTTGAAAGAAAGAAGAAAACTATCTTAAAACCAAAGTAGACAAAAACATTTTGAGACAGAAAAATATATATGTATCTTGATTCCCACACATACTAATAACCGTTTTCTTCCCACCAAAGGCTTATTTGCCCTAATATTAGACTATTTTCTACAGCCAATAAATGGTGAATGCTTATAAGCTTAAAAATGCTTATCATCATTATTTACAGAAATTTCACGTCACGGGTTCTTAATTTAACACAGTATGTATGTATGTATGTATGTATGTGTGTATGTATGTATGTATGTGTGTATGTATGTATGTTCTGGGATATGTGGCCTATCATCCCCTCTCCTTTCGTCTTCCACTCCTTTTCCCCCTCCCCACCTTTTTCTTTCCCCTTTTTTTTTCTCTGTTTCCTTTCTTATGTCTCTTCTTTGCTGTTTCGTTGAATTTGTGTGAATCTTTCAAAGCTAACATTTGCTTTGAATAAACAATAATTATGGCTTTGCTTTGGGCCTCAACTGTTGTTGAAGCGACAGGGACTTGCTCATAACAATACAGCATTTCTTGGGGAATTTTAAACCTGGCAGAGTCCATCCTTCTCCAACTGATTTCTTCTAGATTCTATAGCAACATATCATATATAATACTCATCTGAACAATAACGATATAACAAATAATTTATAATACTTACCCACACATCCACCTTTTACTTCAACAGGTAATCCAAATTCATACTAAAGCAAAGAAAGAAAATTAAAAAAAACATTAATATTGGTTTCAAGTTTTGGCGCACACACACACACACACACACACACACACACACACACAGATAGATAGATAGATAGATAGATAGATAGATAGATAGATAGATAGATAGATAGACAGACAGAAAGTTCAATAAATATATATGTGCACGCACGCATGCACGCACACACACACACACACACACATGGAACGGGCTTTGTTCAGTTTCATCTCTGGAGTAATTTGGAGGAGATTTGGCTGATATTTCTAGTCGTTTGAGCTACTGCATAATGACTCCACATTGACTCATCTGGATTTGTTGTTGTATTTTAACATCACAAAGAACATCTTTATTTTGCTGAAGTTGATTGACAGAACTAAGAAATAACAAAAATAAAAATACAAAAGAAAATGAAAAACCATTATTGTTCAGAATAAAATATCTCTATTTATCAGAGTTGTACCAAACAAATATCTGATTGAATATTCAAAGATTGATTCACAAACTTTATGCACCATTTACCACAGAGATTAGTATTCCATATTCTAGTAGTTGGCTGGTGTATATTTAGTCAATCTTAAGATGGATAAAAGATGCAATCAAACTTGGCACAATTCAAATTACCAAGACATCTATTTATTTCAGTGTTCTTACTGAAGCACTATGCTTAAAACTTGTAATGTGATAAGTTTGTTTCCCAGAGCAGGCTTGCCTATACAAAGATGCTATTGACAATGGTGGGTGTTGTATTCTGTGTAATGTGCAAGTACTTTTGGCTTTCGTTGCTGTCATCCTTTACTTGGCGTATTTCTGCTTCTTGTCTCCTCGTTTACTCTTTTCTAACGAGTTGTAGTACATTTGAGCACTGTATACAATTAACTTGACACATCAGACAAAATACTGTTTCATTAGATCCTTGTGTGCAACTTGAGCAAGACTAAAGCAAGAGACCAAATTACTGATAATAAATCAGTCAATTATAAGTCATACAGCAAGTAAAAATGAAAATGTTTGAAAATGTGAGTGAATCAGTAATAGAAGATTTCTGGTCATGTTCCACTGACATTTTTTTTTTACCATAATTGATTATTTCTCAAAAGTTTTTTCAACCTAGCGACAGTCACATTGTTTCATTGTATTCAATCTTCTTTATTCCCCGTCCGTTTTCAGCTCATAGACTTTTCAAGTCAGAATTTCCACAATTTGGTCAATGGTGCAGAGTATTATAAACTGTGTGTTAACCCTTTCTAAGTTAGTGCCTAATATAAACAACAATGAAAAAGATATTTGGAAGAATAAAACAAACTGTAAGAAAGATATTCAACTTACCAAGGCTTCTGCCTTTAACTGTAAATCTGTTAATTCTACATTACCTAAAATATGAGAAACAAAGACTATCAGAATGAATTATGGACAGGCACACACATACACATCATCATCATCATCATCGTCATTATTATTAACAACAACATTTAGCCATGGTAAAATGCACCTAACCACCCTGTAAAAACGGTTGATGAACAAATGGAAACAATGTGGTGTAGAGAGAAATCTGTAAAAGACATAGAAACTTCTCTGTGCTGGTGCAGTGATAAAATGCATCCAGTGCACTCTGTAAAGTGTTAGAAAGTATTTCTCTGTAGAAACGATGCCTGGTGAAGGATATGAACAAGACAGGTCTCTCTCTCTGAATAGGAGATCCATCAGATGTTTTATTAAAACTGTGGAACATGGTTTTTGTCCTTCAGTAGAAACTGTTCATTCCTATTTGCTTACCCTTGCAAGGATGAAAAATGGCTAATATTTCCATCAAACTTTGCTTTTGGGACATTTGTTCAAATTCCAAAGAATCCCTCTCAACATATGGCTATGATTCTCTACCACTACTTCTGCTCATGATCAGAGATTGTCAGCCACTAAGGGACATGTTCAACTGGTTAAGGTCTAACAACTGACAAACAAGTCTCTGGCATTGAGCAGAATATTTGCTATAACGATATTTCTACTTCAGCAACTCAGTGCTGAATCTCTCTGAAATGTAATGGAAAATAAGTCAGTTTCAAAACATTGATATCTAGGTTACAAAAGCAAAGTTTGAAGGGAATAGAGGCCATTTCCTTTGGTTTTTAGATTGAAGCAAGTGGGAAATAACACTTACTGATAAAAAAAAAAAAAATTTTTTTTTAAAAACAAATAAAATAAAAATTTTGTTACACAGTGTTATTGGATGTGTACATAGAACATGAGGAATTAAACACAGAGAGAATAAAAAAAACTTGTGGATTTAGCAAACAATCATGGTGACAAAATTCGGTTGCAGGGTTTGTTAATATCTAGGTCTACCAACATTGCTCTGTTCTGGTTGTTGAGGAACTAGTCAACTTCTAATTCTGCTTTACCTGCTTCTGCTTCTCCTGTTTATATGTTTAAGATTTATTAAGATTTACCTGATGATGGCAGATTCTTGCCATGATGTAATCTAGGAATGCTTCAATAAAATGCTGCCAAAACAGCTGTTGTCAGTTTTAAACCCCATTTGTATTCTTTATATATATATATATATATATATATATATATAGAGAGAGAGAGAGAGAGAGAGAGAGAGAGAGAGAGAGAGAGAGAGAGAGAGAGAGAGAGAGAGAGAAAGAGAGAGAGAGAGGTGGGGGGACTAAGTGCAAGGAGAGAATATTCATGAATATGAGTAAACTTGCCACTAATCTGAATTAACCTCACTAATCTTAAAATCAATCAATGCAAATTTAATGTATCCGGAGCTTAGCTTTCAAGACAATATTACATTAATAGGTCTGTCTTTGTCAGTGATGTATTAGGTCAAGTTGGAGAATATATCAACAGTAGATCTCTCAGAGATTATCAGTACATTATAATCAACCACAAATCAATAGATGTAGGCATGGCTGTGTGGTTAGGTAATTCTTTTCACATCTATGTGGTCTCACGTTCAATCCCACTGTGTGACATCTGAAGACACATATCTTCTACCATGGCCTTGGATCAACCAAAGCCTTGTGCGTGAAATCTGGCAGATGAGAACAGTGTGGGAACTGGTCAGAGAGAGAGAGACTGGTCCTGTTCTCAAGCAATGGGTACCATCGGTCACCCAGTTTAACACCGTCACCTGGCCCTTGAGTGAATTTAGCTGTGTCCTCTGTGTTACAAGTATTAGGGTAAGGTCACTGGCTTGAGAATAACATCTTCCCTTCCTTCCTCACAGTTACTAGAAAAAGGGCTGCCATCCATCTCTGAGTAACCCCAATTGTTAACCAACAGTAAACATCCGTTAACCCCTATAATATCATTCTGCCTGAGGCTGCTCTCCTCATTCTAATGATACAAATTGTTGTTTTAAAGTGATCTAAATTAAAATCTTTCATCAAAATTTAATTTTCATGTTAATTCATATTCCAAACATCAGCTAAATAATGGGTTTTTCTACTAAATTCTTCATTATTTTGAAAATTAATGGAAACAAAGGTAGTATGTTTCAAAGAAAATATGGCAACAGTTTCTTCTGTTAACATATCATCAGGGTGCTTCATTTAAAACCTTGTGGATTAAGAGATCCCTTACTTGAAAAACAGGTAACGGTTTAAATCAGGAAAGGCATTTGGCTGTAAAACAATGCCTCGACATACTCTTCCAACCCATGCAAGCAACGAAGAATGGACATAAAATGAAAGAGCAACTGAACACCATGAACAGAATTCTTTACTTTGTTCCAGATTTTGAATAAAAACTGCAAACATCAGCATTGATAAATTATTGAATGGGTTTAAAAAAAAACTGATGGTTTACTACTTACATATAAGGGAGACAGAGAAAAAACAAACAAACAAACAAAAAAGCTCTTACATTATAATAATAAACAGGTATAGGTACAAACATGGCCATGTGGTAAGAAGAATGTTTTTCCAACTACATGGTTCCAGGTTCAGTCCCACTGTGTGGAACTTTGCACAAGTGTCTTCTACTATAGCCTCAGGCTGACCAAGGCTTTGTGAGTGGATTTTGGTAGACAGAAACTGAAAGAAGCTTGTTGTATGTATATGAATGTGCATGCATGTGTGTGTATTTGTGTATGTGATTGTCCCCCACCACTTCTTGACAACCGGTGTTGGTGTGTTTACATCCTGTAACTTAGTAGTTTCGCAAAAGAGACCAATAGAACAAGTACCAGGCTTTACAAAAATTTAATAAAGCACTGGGGTCAATTCATTCGACTAAACTCTTCAAGGTGGTGCCCCAGCATGGCCGCAATCTAATAAGGCCAGCAATTCCGATTAGTTTGCTTTTGCGGAGCAGCGGCCACTGTGGCAGTGGTCGAAGAAGAAGCCGAAAGACCGTTTGTCTGTGAAAACCAAATGCTGGGGTGTGTTCGTGAACAGCTGGCAACTTTCCAATTACAAAAGTCCCAATCTTGGTCTATGCTTGACCCAGAACTGCAGTTCAGTAATAATAATAATAATAATAATATTAATGAGCAATGATGGGGGAGAAAGCAGAAAGAGGGGTAGTAGGAGAAAGAAGCAGAAGAAGAAGCAGAAGAAGAAGAAGAAGAAGAAGAAGAAGAAGAAGTTATTTTTAGTGAAGTACATTATTGACATTCAACACTTTCCTTATATGGTAAACATGGCACACTTATATTTTTCTCTAATTCATCTATTGATTTGTGTTTATCAATTTTTATCTTGCTTGCTAATCTCTTTTTTTTTACATTCAATATTTCAACTCGTATCTAACACTCACCACACACACACACACACACACACACGCTCACTAACACACTCATACACATGCACTCATGCCTTCACACACACACACACACACACACACACACACACACACATGCATTTTCTAAAGCCAATGCAAGAGCCTCTACACAGTCACTCAATCTGCTAGAAACATCAGTAAAATCTCCCTCAAATCACATCTTGCCATCTTAAGTAAAGAAGGATGCACAGTCACAAGGCCAGAAATTTGCAGGAGGAGATCAGTTAATTGTATTGATTCCAATATTCAATGGTACTTTATTTTATTGATCTTTGAAAGGTTAAAAGGAAAAGTTCACCTCAACAGGATTTGAACTCAGAAATAAATCTCACACAACATTTTGTCTGATTCTCTGAGTATTCTGCGAAATCTTTTACTTATTTAACCACTGAGGGCAATTACATTCAAATAACAATAATAATAATAATTCTTTCTAATTCTGGTACAAAGTCAACAATTTTGAAGGTGAGACAAGTTGATTACAACATCTCCAATACTTGACTAATGCTTATTTAATCGACCCCCAAAAGGATGAAAGGCAAATTCAACCTTGGCAGAACTTGAACTCAGAACATAAAGAACCAGAAGCATTTTGTCTGACATGCCAACAATTCTGCCTTAATAATAAGGCACAAGGCCTGAAGTTTTGGCGGGAGGGGGGGGGGATAGTTGATTACATGGACATCAAGCACTCAACTGCTACTTATTTCCTCAATCTCTAAAATAATGAAAGATAAAGTCAACCTCAACAGAATATTAATAGTATTGGATCATCCCATGAATAATGCATGTGTTCTTTCACTGATTGTAAGTAATGGCTTTGTTCATGCTGCCATTTACTTTACCGTCTCCACTACAAAATCACATCTACACTTTTCAACAAGTGGCACAATTATTGTAAATGAAAGGTCTATTTGTATGGTGTTGTTTTGCAGTTCTCCCTGTAAACATGTCCTGGCTGTTTGTTGTTAAACAGACTGGAAGAATCTTGTTTGGATTGGAAGAATCTTGCTTGGATTGGAAGAATCTTGCTTGTCAGTGGCCCCCCCACTTCCAATCCAAGCAAGATTCTTCCAGACCCATTGCTGGACTTTGGTACTTGGACGTCCAAATATTTTGAGTGGGCACTAATTTTTGTAAATTGTATTTTCTAAATCTGTGGGTGTACCGTTAAATAGTGAGGAGTCAGTGCCATCCAGTGCCATCCAGTGCAATCCAGTGTCATCCAGTGCCTCCCCTCAGCTTTTATACATGGTTCAGGTTTTTATACACTGCATATTTTATGAACCATCACAGTATATCGCAGCCAGGTAGAGGTCTGGTGGACCTGGCACCACAGATCCTCTGGGTTTTGCTTAATTTTTTGGTCGATTGGTTGTTAAAGGACTTTTTTCAATCAGAGCTGAGTAAAGTCAGCATAACAACAGCAACAACAACATACAGACCATTATTTTCACTTTTATTATACGATTTTGTAATAATGCCAAGTAGTTTTGGCTCAGAAACTTATTCCACAACATCTGAATGCTACAAATTGCTGTTTGTTCAAAATATTACGATTATTGAATTATGAAGATAAAAAAATATAAAAAATTTAAAAGATATTAATTTTAAATACTTGTTTCATCAGTGAATAAAATATTTGTCTGTTTTGAATTATCGTCATGAAGGAAATAAAGAATATAGTAAGTCGAATTTCTTCATTCTTTTATTTGTTTCAGCCATAAGATTGTGGCTATGCTGGGGCAACACTTTAGGTGTTTAGTCAAACAAATTGGCCCCAGGACTAATTTTCTTTTTAAGCCTGGTATTTATTCAACCAGTGGAAGGGGGACAAACACACACACACACACACACACACACACACACACACACACGCGCATTTAATTGAATATAAACTGAGTCCAGTACCTCTTTTTAAGTCTGGTTCTTATTCCATTAATCTCTTTTCATGAACCACAAAGTTTCCATCTATGAAATTCACTCATGAGGCATTGGTTGGCCCAAGGCTACAGAAGAAGACACCTGCCTAAGATGCTGTGCAGTGGGACTGAACCGAAAACTTCATAGCAGAAAGTGATCTTCTTAACCACACAGCCATGTCTGTGATAATTTTAAACATTAACAATGATTGGGAATTGATCTATTGACTATTGGGAATTGATCGATTGACTGTCAGCAAGACCGACTTCTGTTTAACCAAAATGAATCACAATTAATACAAGCAGTAAAATTATCATTGCAAAAGTGACTGGGTGCTCATTCAATTAAAACTAGGAAATGGTTAGTCAGATGTTCCACAATCAAAAGACTTGATTTTAAACCACAGGACATTTAAATAAATGATAAAGTTCAGCGATCACAGCTTAATATCTACACTATCAATTATTAATCAGTCTAGAACGAGAAGTATTTAAAATTATTATCAATCCAGCTGATGATTGTATATTTGGTAGTTTTGTGTGTGTGAGAGAGAGGGAGAGAGAGAGAGAGAGAGAGAGAGAGAGAGAGAGAGAGA
>NC_069002.1:223441-224523 GCF_001194135.2 Octopus bimaculoides
AGAGACAGACAGACAGACAGAGAAACTCTTTGGGGCTGACAAGAAGAGGCCAGTGCATCAAGGGAGTTTATTTAGGCCAGTGGTTCTCAACTAGGATCCAAATGACCTCTAGGGGTCCATATAAGATTTTGGAGGGCTCCATGTATGCAAAAAAGTAAATTGGGAATCCACAGTAGTATTGAAAGGGTCCATGAAGAGATTTTGTACCTGACGTATTTATGCAAGACATATTTATTGCAAGAAACAGTGCCAGGTTTCTTTCTCCAATGGTTTGCTTAATGCAACGTGTTTCTGGTCACGGAAACATGCTCCTTCAGAGAGATGAAAATTGCAAACCCACACAAAAGTGAGCATGCGCAAAAAAATGGGAATTTTGAAAGAAGCATCTATAAAACTAGATTTTAATAATTGAATGACTGGTGGGAGGCAGGGTCCACCAAAATAAAATAAATACTGATTTATATCATCATTGCATAAAAACTGTACAAAACATTGTTGTCTGTCCTTGTGATATCCTCTTCATCTATGCCCTTGTGGCTAATAAAAGAAATTGTTGTTATTATTATTATTATTATAGTCTCATAACAGCCAATTAATGTTACCAAATGGTTTCATGCTGATAACCTTTCAGAAGTGGAGAGATCAATTAACACTCATTGAACATAACACTTTCTTTCTTTCTCTCTCTCTCTCTCTCTGTATATATATATATATATATATATATATATAGATAGATAGATAGATAGATAGATAAATGTGTGCATGTATGTGCATGTGCATGCATACGTGCATGTGTGTGTGCATATCATCTTTTGATCCCAACACCATTTTTCAAAATTTCATTAAAATATTTGCATTTTAATTAAGTGAATTTTTATTATTCTCTTTCCCTCTGCCTCTTTTGAATTTCTCTTCATGCCAGCCTGATCATCATCATCATCATCATCATCATCATCGTTTAACGTCCGCTTTCCATGCTGGCATGGGTTGGACGATTTGACTGAGGACTGGTGAAACCGGATGGCAACACCAGGCTCCAGTCTAATTTGGCAGAGTTTCTACAGCTGGATGCCCTTCCTAAC
>NC_069002.1:224842-234081 GCF_001194135.2 Octopus bimaculoides
CCAGTCAAGCAGCACATCACGCTGTAATTCTTGGGCTGAGAAATCAACACTTAAAAGCCATAATTTTAAGGAGCGATAAGAATTTTTGAATAAAGGAAAATGGGTAGTGGTGGGTAGGTACCGCCAGCGAGTAGATATATATATATATATATATATATATATATGAACACACACACACACACACACACACACATATTGAAGGAGTGGCTTTGAATCTATAATGCAAGGTCTTAACAATTTTCAAATAGTGGCGCCAGGGTTTGTTATCACAGTAACTCTTCACAGAAATGTAAATAAGCAATTATTGGAATAAATAAATTAAAAAATCTCATTTGGTTTTAAAAAATCTATAGGCATGAATAATTTCCTGGTACAGGGGAGAATTGTATATAAAAATAAAAAGACGAAAGAAAAGAAGAGAATATACAAATAAGTTCTTACCTTGATGTATCACAAAATTAAGTTTTGTTGAATCCAAGTCTTTAATGTACTTCCCAAAGAAGGAATTGATAAAATTTGCAATTATTCCTTCAAACATGGTGATGGGTACATGAATGATACTCTCTGAGCAATCTGTAAATTAAAAAAAAACTAAATCAATCAAAATTAGTTTACTTTTCACAATACAAATCTCTCTCTTTCTCTCTCTCTCTTTTTTTCCCTCTTCTCACGGCCACATACATCATTGATAATCACTGTCTTAACGTTCACTTTTCCATGTTTGCATGGGGCAGATGGAATCTGTTGAGGCAGATATTTCCTGTGCAGATGCCCTTTCTGTCACCACCTCTCACCTGTTTCCAAGCAATGGAATATTCTACCATGGCCTTATGGAGTGATGTGGACAGACCGCTTGGCCTTCGGTGCTACAAAGTGCCTCAACGACCAACAGTTCTGCTCATAATACATATCAACCCTTTACCATTATTCAGATTATTCTGTCAAACGTAACACTTGTGCATTCACATTATTTTCAATGACTCGTGTATTATCTTGTAGCTTTCAGATTTCAGTGATGTGACTGTTTAGTGGCATTTCATCTCTCCTAACGTTCTGAGTTCGAATTCCACCAAGGTCTACTTTGCCTTTCATCCTTTCAGGGTCAATAACAATAAGTACCAGTTGAGCCTTGAGGTTGATGTAATCCCTTGCCCCCTCCCCTGAACTTGATGGTCTTATGCGAAAATTTGAAATTGTTGTTAATGTTATCATCATTATCATTATTATTATTATTATTAGCTGAGTGAAGAAGTGGACTGAAATAAAATACCAGAGTACAAAATGTCGTGTGATAGTTAGGGACATCACCGTACATACTGTGTTCAAGTCCCAGAAATGTAGATAAAATTGAATGACAAAGTCAGGAAGCATAAATGTTAAACTATTACAGGTGAAAAAAAAAAAAAACATTTTGAAAATATGTTAATTAAATATAACAATATACTTTCAGAATAAAAAGAACAGAGCTTAATCTAATAAAGATTAAGTTCATTAGCAGTAATTTAATTGCTAACATCTTTTCTCATTAAGCTATTGACACTAGTTTTTGTTTCTGATTGTTTTTTCTCTTTAATATTTTTGCCATCTCTGACATCATCAGCAGTAGCAGCAATGCTGTTTGAATGTTCGTTACATGCGTGTGAGTGTGTGTGTATGTGTGTGTGAGTGCGCACATGGCTTATAGTTTCCTGGCCTTTCTATTAAACCCTTTAGCATTCAAATTACACTTTTTCGAATGTAATGTAGAAGAAGAAGAATCCTTTCTAAAGAAGAAGAAGAAGAAGAATCCTTTCTACTCTAGGTAGAAGGCCTGAAATTTTTAGGGAGAGGGGGCTAGTCAATGCCATCAACCCCAGTACTTGACTGGTACTTATTTCATTAACCTTGAAAAGATGAAAGGCAAAGTTGACCTTGGCAGAATTTGAAGCCAGAATGTAAAGACGAGCAAATTGTCACTAAGCACTTTGCCCACTGTGCTAACAATTCTGCCAGCTCACCACCTTCGTTTAAAATTTTGGCACAAGGCCAGCAATTTTAGGAGAGTGGGTAAGTCAATTACATCGACCCCAGTGTTCAGCTGGTACTTATTTTATCAACCCTGAAAGGATGAAAGCCAGAGTTGACTTAATGATGATGATGATGATGATAATAATAATAATAATTCCCAGTAGAAGTGATACCAAAGGTTTGCCTCCTTGGCGGAGCCAAAATAATCAGGAAAGTATTAGATAGCTGAAAAGAATGGATAGCATGGTACCGTAGGCTGCAGATAGCAAGCCCTCTATGCATGCAAGACTCCAGGAGTTACAACAAAGCCTGAGATGAAAAGAATAAACAATAATAGAAGAAGAAGAACTGTTTATTATTTCGGAGAAGACTATCAATTTTGAGAGGAGGAGGAGGGTCAGTCGATGCTATTGACCTCAGCTCTTTGACCTCAGCTCTTGACCAGTATCTTATTTTATTGACTCAAGAAAAAAAAAAAAGGCAAAGTTGCCCTCAGCAGGATTTGAAACCAGAACATAATGAATCAGGAGAAATAGCACCAATCATTTTGTCAGCTTAAAAGAACAAGGCCAGCAGTTTTGATGGGTGCGACATGGGTTCTAGTCTGTTACAATGACTTCGGTATTCACTTGGTACTTTATTTTATTGATCTTGAAAAGATGACAGATTTGAGCAGAATAGGATTTGAAACCAGAACTTAAAGAGATGAAAGCAATACAGCAAGGTGTCTCCTCATAGATTCTAACAATTCTCACCACACCTCACCACCCTCTGTCCAAAAGTGACAATAATTACAATTTTCATTTTTCAATCAGTAAAATATATTTATCAACAAAATTGCAAATTTTGTAACTTAACAAAATAATGATAATAATAAACAACTGGTAAAAGAAATACATTTATGGTATATACACATATGCACATATACACATGCACGCACACAAAACAGCATAATCAAAACCAAAAGTGAAGCGAATTGTATATTTGATCAGGTCTAGTTTTGATGGTTGAGATAGAAATTTTCTTTAATAAATAGATGATATCAAGAAAAGCTATTTATAAAGGCAAAGGAAGAAAACAGTTTATGAGCATGATGATGATGATGATATTAAAAGTAATGGTAATAATGATTTTATCAATGCCATAATAAATGTATTGTGCTGCTTCTTCGATCATAGAAATAACTATAGCAACACATTGCAAGATAGCACAGGACTAACTACAACATATGGTAGGGTAGGATGAAATGCAGAAGTGTGTGTGTGTGTGTGTGTGTGTGGTAAAATTAGCCATCATGGATTTATAATATGGTATGCTTTGATGTGTGTGTGTGTGTGTGTGTGCTTTTTACATGCCACTGGGATGGGTGCCTGTCATGTAACTGGCACCCGTGCTGGTGGCACCCTTCAAACTATGGACCTCATAGAGGCAGTGACAAGTGACCAAGACCTTTGGCAACATACTGTCCTGGGGAAGACCTGTCAAGCCAAGGGAGATCACAGTTGTGGCTGATGTTGGTGTTTCATAACTGGCACCTGAGCCATTGGCATTGGGAAGGGCATCCAGCTGTAAAAACCATGCCAAATCAGAGACTGGAGCGTGGTGCATCTCCCCAGCTTACCAGTTTTCAGTCAGACCGTCCAACCCATACCAGCATGAAAAACAGATGTTAAATGATGATGATGATGTATATATATATATGTGTGTATGTGTGTGTGTGGTTGTGTGGTAAGTAGTTTGCTTTCCAACCACATGCTTCCAGGTTCAGTCTCATTGCGTGGCACCTTGGGCAAGTGTCTTCTACTATAGCTTCAGGCCAAACCAAAGCTTTGTGAGTGGATTTTGTAAACAGAAACTGAAAGAAGCCCATCATGTGTGTGTGTGTGTGTGTGTGTGTGTGTGAATAAACTTGCATAAACATACATTTTCTGGCGGTAGAATAGCAGAATCAGTTGAGCAACAAGAAAAAAAAATCGTTTGTGGCATTTTGTTGTTTGACTTTGTTCCCCGAGTTCAAATCTTGCCAAGGCAAACTTTGCGTTTCAACATTGACCAGAGGCGGTCTTGCAATGATCTACCCATTATTTCGGCGCTGTTTCATTAGAATTACATTATCTAAAGTGTTCTTTCCTTATCTATGATGGCAGGGTGTGGTTTGAGAAAGATTTGGCTGCTATTTCTAGTATGTCGAGTGATCGCATATGTTACTCGTGTGTTAGTCGCATTATTTTACCCATGAGTTAAACTGAAAAAAACATCGGGTGTGCGACTAAGTACGGTATTTACGTGTACCACTGAGAAAGTTGCAAGGCGATCGCTCGATCCGCTAAAAATAGCAACCAAATCTCTTTCAGCTAACACTAACGTTTTTGTATAAGGACAAATCAGATAACCGAGTTCTATATTTACAGCGACTGAATGGTCATATTTGGAAGAGCTTCGCTCATTTGTATGCGCGAATGAGGCTGGCCATAGAATTCCTACATTTTCAAGTGTGTTCAATTTCGTAAAGAACGATTAGCATATTCTTCGTAATATTATTTTCAAATGTTGGCACAAGGCCAACAAGTTCAGTGGGAGAGATTAAGTCAATTACATTTACCCCCAGTGATCAACTGAGACTTATTTTATCGGCCCCGAAAGGATGAAACACAAAGTCGACTTCGGCGGAATTTGAACTCAGAGCATAATGACGGACGAAATGCAGCTAAACATTTTGCCAGTTCACCACTTTATATTCTTTGTAATATTAAAGAGAATTGTAAGACAGCAAGCAGGCAGAATTGGTAGCATGCCGAGCGATATGTCTAGTGGCATTTGATCCATCTTCACGTTCTGAGTTCAAATTCCGCCGGGGTCGACTTCATTTTTCTGGGTCGATAAAACAAGTACCTAGAATTACTGACCTTATGCCAAAATTTGAAACCGATATGAAGGAGAATATTAAGGTTGGCAGACGGGGCAAAATGTCTTCACATTCTGATTTCAAATTCCGCCGAGGTCAGTTTTGCCTTTCATCCTTCTTGGATCGATAAAGTAAGTACCAGCTGAAAACTGAAGTCGATTTAAGAGATTTAGCGCCTCCGCAAACCTGCTGGCCTTGTGCCAGAATGTGAAGAGAATCTTAACTAATTAAATAAATTATTAAGGAAAATCTTAAATAACTGTCACATTTAATGTCGTAATAGCCTCTCTCTCTCTCTCTCTCTCTTTCTCTCTCTCCCTTTCTCTCTCTCTCTCTCACACACACAAAGTCGCACACAACTATACAGAAAAATATACGTGCATGCACACATAAACTCACACACACAACACGGAAAACGTGCAAACGCAAACAACAAATATACAGACGCACATAAACACACGGGAAACCTACGCATACACAGATTCACGCAGGAATCTACATATGCCCAAATACAAACACAAGGGCACGGAAATACACACACTAATTAAATCCAATATACTTATCAATTAAAATTTGTAATTATGTCAGAAAATTAAACTATAACGATGCAGCAGAGAAAAATATGGAGGCAATTAAGACTTTACCTGTGCACAGGTGGTGTGTTAGTATACGAACATGATGGGTGTCGAGAGACAGACGTCACGGACGGGAGTCGCATATATAATATATTTACATTTACATAGAGTTAGTGGGAGGGAAATATTGAAAATGAAAGTATAAAACGAGAACGTAGGCAATGGAGATGTTTTTTTCAGGCGATAGGAAATGTCATTTTAACTGAAGTATCCACCAGGGATTCGGCGGAATTAGTCCAGTGCTGCAATATGGTTTCTTGGAAGCGATGTGCCCGGTAAAGATAGCAAACAGCTGGAGTAATTTGGAAGAAATACTATGGAGGAGGATATGCGAATAGACTACTACGTTCTTCGATGTTTCCATGCGTGTACGTGTGTGTGTGTGTGTGTGTGTGTGTGTGTGTGTGTAGGCATTCCTACACAAGCGTGCCCACCACCACCAACTTTGTTTCCTCGTAATTTTCAGAAAAATTGATATTTAAAAAAAAAAAACGAAATTTTCAACAAATTCGTTTCAGTTCAAGAAGAATCCGATTGAATCAGAATTTGTTGGGAAATAAAGTTTTTTTTTTTTTTTTTTCACACAAGTCAGCTTTGTTTCCTCATAACTTTCAAAAAACTGGGTATTTTTTTAGTGAAATTTTATATGAACCTTTCAGAATGCATACATTACGATTATATCATCATTCAATTTATCTATGCTTTTATTCTTTTACTTGTTTCTGTCATTTGACAGCGGCCAAGCTGGAGCACCGCCTTGAAGGGCTTTAGTCAAACAAATCGATCCCAGGACTTATTTTTAAAGCCTAGTACTTATTCCATCAGTCTCTTTTGTTGAACTGCTAAGCTATGGAGACATAAACACAGCAATTGGAGGCGCATGGCTTGGTGGTTAGGGTGTTAGACTCACGACCTTAAGATTGTGGTTTCAATTCCTAGACCAGGCAATGCATTGTGTTCTTGAGCAAAAACATTTCACGTCATGTTAGATAGATAGATAGATAGATATAACATGAGGATGGAAATTCATAGGCATTATGAATATATCACATGTTTTACACCATCATTAGGTTGCAATTTTACTTGCTCTGTTTCCAACATGAGTGTTTCCTCAGGAACTGCAGTAGTAAATTTCTGCTAGCCAGATTTAATGACCTTAAAGACATTCACTATTTTACACCACTCAAACACACACACACACACACACACACACACACACATGACAGATGAAGGCTAGTGATCAAATGTTTCCACTGTACATTAGGTGGCTCCCTCCATCAAATTGACATTACCTGTCCAGGTGCGCAGAGTGCCATACAGCAGATGTCAAAATGATCGCAGAGCAACGTGAAATAAATTTTTTTGCCAAGAACACAACGCACTGCCTGGTCCAGAAATTGAAACCGCAATCTTGTGATCATGAGCACAACACCCTAACCAGTAGGCCATGTAATTTCAATACACACACACATATGCGTGTGTGTGTGTGTGTAAGCATATGATTGTGTCTATATTTGTTTTACATTCCATAGAAATCTCATGAACATCATGTGCACAAGGTGTTACAAAATTGTCACGAGCAACTCACATTACAAAGACTGTTTATCTTTTATCACACATGTAAAAACAAAAGTAAGCAACTTTAATACGTCTGTCTTCAACCTAATAACATACAATGTTTTGTTTGTGTTTTTTTACCTGAAAATTGGTAAAAAAAAAATAATAATGATATTAACTTTCACAAAGAGAAGGAAAACAGAAAAATAAATTATTATTATTATTTCTCTTTTTGAATAAACAAAAATTTGTTTCAATGGTTTTATATGAGTTCTTTGACCTTGTTTTTGACTTGTTTCAGTCATGAGACTGTGACCATGCTGGAGTGTAACCTTGGAAGAATTTTTAGTTGACTACATCGTCCCTTGGGCTTTTTTCTTTAAAAAACTTGTTACTTATTCTATTAGTCATGTCTGCCTAACTGCTAATGGTCTGCATTTGCACTTCAGCTTAGAAGCTTCTAAGCTGAAGTGAAGACAGCATGTTCTTTGTCTATCACCTTACCTTCTTGGAGGTTTTAGGTAAAATTATACTAATGTGTCCATCTGTTTTAATTTAATTCAATTTTATGTCTTTGTGCAGCTGAGGATTGCTCTGCATTTAAATTGATAATTGATGTAATGGTTGCATTGTTCAATTAAATGGAGTTGCTTGAAACGATCATACTGCATTACCTCTGGGAATGAGTATTTAAGTAGCAGTAAGAAAGTAGAGAGAGGGGGAAGGAGGGAGAGACAGACAGACAGAGTGAGAGAAAGAGAGACAAAACAGCTGTTAGCCCAATCACAATGACCATGGTGATGCAGATGATGATATGTGTGTTTATGTTACGCTAGAAAGATGCTAATTTGAATACTAAAAATAGATATTTCTTACAGTTGGTAACCTACCAATGATATTCATGGATTTAACAAGATCAATGTGTGAACAGTTCAAAGGTCTCTTAACATATTGATGCCTAATGGGTTACTTACAAAATATGAAAGTTCACATTTGTGAAACATAAATGTCAAACACTGAAAGCTGTTAAATTCTATGTAGAAATGTATTTAGATTTCAGATTTGCTCCTGAATAATTTTGTAGATATAACTCCCGCCAGGAGGGGAAAATATAGAGGTCCAATAGACAAGGAGTTACAATTTCACTCAAGCCTTGCATAATTCAGGTTCTCTACAGTCAGATCAGATCAGATAACAAATATGTAAGACACTCTTCATAGGTGATTGTCATTGTCGTTTTAATGGCCACTTTTCCATGTTTGCATGAGTTGTTTGAAATTTCATTGAGGCAGATTTTCTTTGGACAGCTGTTCTTCTTGTTAACAACCCTTACTTGGTGATATTTTCCCAGCACCAGATGTGTTTTCATGGAAGACTGAAAACAAAGGACACTGCTTGTATGAAGGTGATTCTCATTTACAATTATCACCCAATGTCAAAAAAGGAGTCAGTAACACACACACACACACACACAAGCCCTCCACTCCACACATATATATAGATATATGACGGGCTTCCTTTCAGTTTCTCTCTGCCAAACCCACTCACAAGGCTTTGGATAGCCTAGAGCTGTAGTAGAAAAAAATTTGCCCAAAGTGCCATGCAGTGGGACTGAACCTGCAATTATGTGGTTGAGAAGGAATATGTATGTATGTATACACACACACACACACACATACAAGCATGTACATATGAGTAGACTGATATACAAACGATGGTGTGATCATGATTAAAATGCCTTTCTTTGATCAGAGGTTTGTTCAGTCATGCCTGACCTGTGGCTACAACATTCACATGGCATTATAACACTGAAATAGAATAGCTAAAATGAAGAGGAAGATATCTTCTTTGTCGCAAATCAGAATGATGATGATGATGATGATGATGATGATGCTGCAATCAGTGATGATGACAACAACCATGAGTAGGAGGAGGGGGAGGAGGGCATCAGTGTTACATTGCTATGCCGTAAGAGAATTGTGGTTAGCTGAAGCAATAGTATTTTGACAAGTAAACAAGCCAGACAGAATGGCTGGAAGAAGAAGAAGAAGATCACATCACATGACAACAGTACATATCTATTAGCCTCTCACAATAAGGGTTTCAAATTTTGGCACAAGGCCAGCAATTTTTTT
>NC_069002.1:234091-235863 GCF_001194135.2 Octopus bimaculoides
GGGGGGTAAGTTGATTATTTCACTAGCAGGGATCAACTGGTTGGTACACATGTTATCGACTCCTGAAGGGATTAAAGGCAAAATGCCAGAAGAAATGCAGTTAAGCATTTTGTCTGATGCACCGATGATTCTGCCAGCACACTGCCTTAATAATAATAATAATAATAATAATAATAATCCTTTCTACCATAGGCACAAGGTTCTGAAATTTTACGGGAGGGGACTAGTCAATTACAACGACCCCAATGTTTCACTGGTACTTAATTTACAGACCCTGAAAGGATGAAAGGTAAAGTTGACCTCAGTGTAATTTGAACTCAAAACATAGCAACGGGTGAAATACTGCTAATCTTTTCCTCCAGTGTGCTAACAACTCTGCCGGCTTGCCACTAGCTCACTGCCGTAACAATAACAATAATAATAATAATAATAATAATAATAATAATAATAATAATAATAATTCCTAATTCTTTCCCCTATAGGCACATGGCCTGAAATTTGAGGATGGGGACTAGTTGATTACACTGATCCCAGTGCTCAACTTGTCCTTTATTTTATCAGCCGCAAAAGGGTAAACGGCACAGTTGACCTCTGCAGCATTTGAACTCAAAACACAAAGAACTGGAAAAACTGCCACTGAGCCTTTTGTACAACACCTTAACGATTCTGCCAGCTTGCTACTGTTACACCATGATAATAACAATAATAATAACAATATAATAGTAAGTTATTTGAATTGATTAGGAAAATGGAATAGTCTAACCATGACAACAGGCATAAACAATGATTCTGTCAGGGAAAAATTAAACAAAGCCATGATCAATAGAAAATAACAATGCACAGAACTGTCACTCGGCATCAGGATGGAGTTGAGAGAATTGAGAAAGTTGTAGGGAACGGGAAGAGGAGAAAATGCTCAAACGCCTGATCACGTCAGAAGAATCTCCAGTTTACACAATATATGCACACATACATACATACAGATAGACATACATACATATAGATGTACATACATGTATATACACACACAAACCTAAATGCAGGTAGTATATGTGTATGTGTGTTGCCGTTAAAGTATATAATTCAGTTGTTTCATGGAATAACTAGGTTATTTCAAGAACAGCCACGGCTCTACGTGACCCTCACATCCCAAGGGGGTCCGGATTATATTAGGGGGCAAGAGACGGCGGTCGGACCCGCAGCGGACGGACAAGCCGGCGGTCGCTGTCGCGTACCCGCAGAGTCATTCGGAGCGACCGAATTCAGACCGACGCTTAGGCGGCGGACGACGGTTAGGCGGCGGGCCTCCGCCGGCGAACTTGGCCAGGTAGTTCTTGAAATACCTAGTTATTCCATGAAATAACTGAATTATATACTTTAACGGTCACATACACACACACACGCATGCACACATACACGCACATACACACCCACACACACCCACACACACGTTTGAGAGAAGGAACGAAATAATAAAAAGAAGGTTAAGCTATCGCTTATCCCTTCTATTAATCTTCTTATAGGTTACTAACACAATTTATTCATTTATGTTTCAAAAACAATAAAACCAGTTGTTTTTTTTTTTTTCTTAAGCATTTCTACATCAGGGAGCACCTTGTTTATAGGGATGAAAAGCAATCATTCGTAATTTTTGTAATTAAACAAAAGAATTGTGTTTTAGTGTTGAAGCTTTAAAATATGGTTCAACAATTCAAATGCATAGATTTAATATATGATAGTAGGACTACGATAACAAAATTCTCTTGAGGACT
>NC_069002.1:236295-239097 GCF_001194135.2 Octopus bimaculoides
CGTAGTCTATATATAATTTATATATGTATGTATCTTGAATATATATATATATATAGCGAGAGAGAGAGAGAGAGAGAGAGAAAATATAAAATACAATAAAATAATATATCTATATATAATGCAACATAAATATATAATGCAATATAATAATACAATATATATATATATATATATATGGGGGGGGGGGTAGTTTATTATGTGTGGGAGTACTCGTCACGAAAATGGTTTTTGCGTAAACCAAATCGATTGACGTTGAAAACTAACAACGACGAATGACACTGATCAAGGAATTTTGATTTATTCTTTTATATATTTTGGGTTTATTTTATTTATTTCTTAAATCAATTATTTATTTTATATTTATATTTATATCAGTTTTTAACCTCAAAATAATTACTTATGCCTGTATTTCCAATCAGTCTTCCCACGCGTTGTTAACATGACATAGATACAAATAGTGAAATGACGATGTAGTGAGAGAGAGAGAGAGATTGATTACATCCAAGACCACGACAACAACAACTAAGGAGTCTTGTTTTCCAACATCACACTACCACCAGCACTCAACACATTGATCGAGCAACATCTATGATCAAAAATGCTCCAGCCGTGACCTTTTCATTTTTTTTTTTGTATATTTCTGCTTACACAGGCCTCATCTTCTCTACGTTCTGACTTAAAGTCCCACCAAGGTCGACTTTGCCTTTTATCCTTTCCAATCAATAAAATAAAGTACAGGTCAAGTACTGGAGTCGATGCAATCGTCTACCTGGCCCCTACCAAATTTCAGCTTCTGTGCCCGCGCCAGAAACATTTATTTTGGGCAGAATGGTTTGAACCTCTGTCAAAATCCCTACCGCTGTTTGGCTAAGACTCGTCAAGTTCTCGGTGGACGATTGGCGGAATCGTTAGAACTGGACAAACTACCTTCCAGATTTAATGTACGACTTTTATGTTCTGAGTTCAAATCTCGCCCAGGTCAACTTTGATTTTCATCCTTTCAAGTACCAGTCAAGTACTTTGGTCAAGATAATCGTCTGTTCCCCCTCCCCTAAAATTGCTGACCTTTTGACCTGGGAAGACCCACACATGTACATCCATACATACAGACAGACAGACATACGTGGCTGCTGTCGACTCGTAGACGAGTATGACCACCAGGGCCGGTTCAAGGTATTGGCAACTCGGGCAGTCGTCCGGGGTGCCAAGGAGGGCGTGACAAAAACAAGGAAATTTCCACGACCGTCAGCTTGTACAGGCCGAAGTTCAGCTTGCCCAGGGCGCCAGCAACCCTAGGGCTGGCCCTGATGATCATCGCCGTCAAATTATTTTATCGCAGATGTTAAAAGCAATGGTTGTCTGCGATACCGGTTCTGAAATTTAAAGTCAGTAACAACAGCTTGCACAACGCCGCTCAAACTCGCCTGCAAAGCCAAGGGGTCCAAAAACAAGCAAGAGCAAGATTTCTAGCTTCGCAATGAGAGGCGTCTAAGCAAAGTCTAGGAGTTTTTTTATTCCTATCTGTTGAATGGCTGTTGATACGATCGAGTTCATCCATCCTTTGATAGGTTTTACTTTTCAGTCTTCTGGGTTTCCAACGAAAATTACGCTCCTTAAGAATCAAAATTACTGGTTTAGTCGTCGACGGCTCGACCATGCGACAGGTTGTAATGGGTTACACGTTAGATGTTACTAGTAGCAGTAACCTTGTCAATACTTCAATAAACGCAAGTTCAACAGACCAAGAAACAATGATCTGGGACAAATAAAAGAAACTATGTTCACTACTTGAAATCAGTTGTCCAGTAGACGATATCAAGATAAAGTTAGAAGTTACTGGAAAAGAAAGCATCTACGATAAACTGATGAGAACACTGTGGTTACCCTATTTCTAGATTTCTACAAATAATTATTGGTTTCAAATTTTGGCACAGGGTCTGCAAATTCGGGGAGTGGGAGAGTAATGTTGATTAGATCGACCCCAGTGTATTACTCTTACTTATTTCATCGAACTCGAAAGGATGAAAGGCAAAGTCAGCCTCGGTGCAATTTGAACACGGAATGTAAAAACGGATGAAATGCCGCTAAACATGTTTGCCTGGCGTGCTAACGATTCTACCAGCTCGCCGCCCAATTTTTACTAATAATTCTTAGAGCACTTGGCTACGTGATAAACTGCCTCGGTGCGAAGCTGGGATTCACAAAACCAGAAAGAACACGCCTGGTCCAAACATTAATTACAACCTGTCGTCAAACGCACTTTTAAAATACGTTAAACATTTCCGAAGTTCAGCATGAAATAAGCTTCACATATAATGTTATCCATGCATATGTTTATGAATCCATAAATATGTACATGCATACATGTATTCATGCATATGTGCTAGCAATCTTTCATGCATGCATGCATACGTACAAAACTACCGTTTGATGTTATCAAATTCCAATGAATGAATGCTGCTTCGAGCCTAGTAACCGGCTCTTTTTACTGGTGAGAAATTCGAAAAATAAAAACAATACCGAATATGCACCAATCTCCATTTTACACACACCCGCGAAATATATTGATTTGATTGCTATATAACAGGTTTCTCAATAGTTCGAATATTCTCCTCTCGCTTTTTCTCTTTCTTTCTTTTTCTTCGATAGCTATTATTGTCCTTCCTATTAATTTACTTCTCATCTACGACGAGAGAGAGAGAGAGAGAAAGGAAGGCAAGAAGCGACTGGCATATACATGCTCTACCATTTATTGTTGAGAGACAAGAATGTCACCAGCTGGGATTTAAGAAACAAAAAAAA
>NC_069002.1:239107-239700 GCF_001194135.2 Octopus bimaculoides
AAAAAAAAAAAAAAAAAAAAAAAAATGTTGTCCTTCTTTAAATAATTCATTAACCACCCACAACAATATTTCAACCGCATCACCTCCATCACTCTTGACTGCTGCGTCAGAGAGGCAACGCTGGTTGTGAGGAAAGTTTCCAATTACGGCTGCTGCTGATGATGACGATGACGATGATGACGATGACTATTATCATCGTCAGCAGCCGTAGCGTCTTCATTGCATAATCATGGGGATAATGCTAGTGATGACGATTATAATTAATTGGTTGCTATTGTTGTTGATTGACTTTCCCTCCACCCTGGCATCCAATTCTATAACAAAATAGTAAATACTATAAAAATAAGTTGTTTTCTAATATAAATTACTTTTTTCTTCTTCCTAATATTGCTTACAGCATCCAGTTTCCCCAATAATAATAACAATGACGATGGTTTCTAATGATGATAATGATGCGGAGGAGGATTTGTCTTATTTGCCACAAGGGTATCGTATGGCGGAGACATTACAATGATGGGTCATATATAAAGCGTGGGAGTGCATAAATCCAATGAAACTGAATATATATATATATATATATATATATATATATA
>NC_069002.1:240055-243569 GCF_001194135.2 Octopus bimaculoides
CCCAGAACAAGAATTGCGGAACGGGTGGTAATTTTTATTCATTTATTGTTACTATTTGTTTTTTCATAATTGCGCCAGGGCAACCGCTCCGTGGGTCCACCATCACCACCACTAGCAGCAGCAGCAGCACGTCACCGAATCATTATATCAAAGATGAACATTTACAATGGCTCTTTGGGTGCAACAAGAAATTTATGCTAAAAGAAAAAAAAGAAAACTACAGCCGAAAGATCGAATAGAATTAAAAGAAGGGGAGGAGTAGAGCGTATGAGAAGTTACGTTAACAGGAGAGAGAGAAGGAGGAGGAGGAGGGGAAAGAGAAATGAAGAAAGGAGTAACAGGGTTATTGGTTAAGCTCGTTATGAAAAATAAATCAGTGGTAATTGTATGTGGGGGTTGGGGTGGGCGAATAAATTTAATAATAATAATAATAATAATAATAATAATAATAATAATCCTTTCTACTAAAGGCACAAGGCCTGAAATTTGGTAGGAGAGGATTAGTCGATTACATCGACCCCAGTGTTTCACTGGTACTTAATCTATCGACGTCGAAAGAATTAAAAAACAAAGTCGATCTCGGCTAAATTTGAACTCAGAACATGAAGACGGTCGAAATACCGCTAAGCATTTAGTCCGGCGTGCCAGTGCACCCCACTTAGCGACGGGCTTGCCCCATCTCACCAAAATGCGAGTGGCTTCTTTTTCCAGTTCTTTTAATAAGAATAAGATGAGGAAAAAGAAAAAGGAAAACGAAAAATTGAAGAAAGGAGGGGGGGGGGGTAACGGTGACGCTCGAAATAGAAACGATTACGATGGTGGTGGCTTGACCACCAAAACGGCTTTGTTCGAGCAGATATCCTATGTTCAATCCCAGCGATGATCACCCAGTCATTTCTTTTTTGATTCACTGTATTCTTCATCTTTCTAAGACAGCAATGTGTGATTCTGGGAGAGATTTACTTGCTATTTCTAACAAATCAAGCGACTGTGTAAGACGCTCCCGTTAACGTTCGGTTTCAGATCAGCAGACCTGTTCGAAAAGACTGATAATGAAAGACATTCCAGTCGTGATCATCCAGCTTAACTTGTCTATCCAAGACAACGATGTCTAAATGTCCTTCCTGTTTAAAAAAGAAAATAGTATGATTAGGAGATTTGACTGATATTTCCTGCAGGTCCTCTGACCACGTAGATAGAGGACCATAATTGATCTTCATCCCTGAGTGGGTGTTTGGTAAGAACTGTCCCGGCTTCATGGCAATACGTGCCAATACATAAATATTAATTAATACTATACACATATAGATTGTAAGCCAACGAAGGACCCAATCGCTGTGTCGGTTGAATAACCATACACCCAGGGGACACGGGTTTCAAACTCTTGTATATGTTTCTATAAATAAATATGACAAAATCTTTGTGATCTATTTTCCTCTTCTGTTCGTGGTTATCCATATGTATGGATACCAAGCCACTTTTCGAAGTCTTTATACTAGCACCTAATAAGGCTAGTGGTGGTGGAGAAGGTACGTGTGTGTGCGTACGCAAAAATATGGGTATAAGTGTGTATGTATGCGTGTATACGTCAAGCAGCAGCATAATTCTAGCCACATTTCACCAAGCCATCAGTTGAAACAGCCCCTCTCCCTTCCCTCTCTCTTAATATCATGCAGCAACTAATCTAGTTTCACTTTGCTTGTCAGCTGATAACAGCGTTGTTTCGAAACGGGCACGAGCAGAGAGAGAGAGACCTGCCAACGAGGAAAGCCTTTACCGCGAGGCGATCGTTCCACTTGCTAGAAATAGCAGCAACATTGCTTCGAAATCATGCTGTCAACCATTTTAAAGAAAAGGGAAGGACACATTTAGTAGTGTAGCTATTGGCATTCCTAAATAAGATGGGATGGCACATACTGGAATGTCTGTCATCTATAGAAGCCTAAGTGGCATTAAAAAACATTACGCACACGCACATACAGACAGATAAATAGACAGACAAATAGATAGATAGATAGATAGATAGATAGATAGACAGATAGACAGACAGAGAGACAGGTAGATAAACACACACACACACTCAGGTGAAAGTTTTAATGTATCGTCCAGTTAAAAACTATTATCCGGCCTTTGGGTCCCTGCAGCAAGTCTTATTTTGAATATAACGTTCTGACCTTTTCCTATAAATTTCGGTGATCCTTAAAAGAGTAAGGGAAGGGTGTTCCTTTAACATTTTCAGACTAGTCGGCCATCGAACAGAACTGTCATGAAACGAGGTTCCAGAACTCACCCCTCTTCCGTTAAGTCAAGCAAAAGATTGCATTAAACAAGGTGTACATCTTTTTATCTTCTTCTAAGTCAGGATTTAAGAGAGATATAACTGTAATTTCTAGCAGGTCGGAATACATCGTAGGAGTTTTATTCATGTTTAAGACAAAGGTTTGTCCTGATAGAAAAGGTATGTCATGAAAGACCTTCCAGCTGTGGCAAACCAGTTTGACGATTTAGGAAAAAGATGATTAGAAATCATTAAATCAATGTGTCCTCTTAAAAGACATTGTTGTGTAATTAGATGGAGATTTGACTGTTATTTCTAACACGTAAATGTACCACAACACAGAAGGTCATGGTAAAGACGTTGTTGTTGTTGGGGATGTTTATTCCTTGGTCTGACTTAATAAGCAAACTTTTGACCAAAGGCTTTCAGTCGTGGCCATCCTGTTTTTTTTTTTCTTTTTTACTAGATTAAATTATACAACGTTTTCTTTATTTTTATTTTCAGACAGTAAGGTCTAAGATGAGAGAAATGTTGCTGCTATTTCTAGGTAATCGAATGACCACTTGAAAGGCTTCCATATGGTGTTTTAAAGTGGTGATGAAAAAAAAAAACAAAAAGATGGACAATTAATGTTGATACATGTAATATCTAATATCATCTGTATCATGATCACCATTTAACGACCGTTTTCCATGCTGGGATGGGTTGGACAGTTTCACAGGAGCTGGCTACGCAGAAGACTGCGTCGGGCTTCACTGTCTGTTTTGGCACGGTTTCTATGGCTGGATGCTCTTCCTAACACCAACCACTTTGTGTGTGTGTATATATATATATATATATATGTGTGTGTGTGTGTGTGTGTACGTATATGTATGAGTACGTGTATTGATTATTTCTGCTGTCTAAGTAAAACAAATTATAAATAAACGTAGAAGATGAATGCTAGCAATATTTATTATAATTGGCAGGGCATTCAAGAAAGAAAGAAAAGGAAGAAAGAATTGATAGAAAAGAAGAAGTTCTGTTGAAATAACGTAGTCATGAGATTTGTCAAAAATATATTCGACAATATGGTAATTATACAAGAAATAATATCGAATTGTTCATCGAGCAGCTGTTATCGAAGGAAACAAATGATACAACACATCGATAGATAAAGTGACCTGTTGTTACAAGGACGAAAAATAATGGCATTCTTACATATAATTTTATAATTTCATTTCATGCTAATACTAT
>NC_069002.1:244993-246169 GCF_001194135.2 Octopus bimaculoides
CACACAAACACACTAACAGATAAACTACCAAACCATGCACACACACACACACACACACACACACATATATATATATTCTCATATTCTCATGCACACACATATAAACTGAAAGGTGTAGCCATGGCCACAACTGCAAGTATAGCTGTATGGTTTAGAAGTTTGCTTCCTGAAAACAAGGTTTTGGATTCAGTCCCAATGAGTGACACCTTGGACAAGTGTCTGGTCGGTCCCAGGCTGACCAAAACTTTGTGAGTGGATGTGATAAGTGGAAGCTGAGAAAGTCTAAAGTATAGATATATATACATCAGGGGTGGGGAAACTTTTTAGAGCGGCGGGCAAAATATTCCTAGGAAAAAGGTCCGTGAGTAGATCACAGGTTCTAACTGTTATATCTGTGTAAATCTTGTATATATCTATGTATAATTTGATATACATTAATAAAGATAAGTTTAACACATTAAATTAACGCATAACATCTTCGTTAATGCCACCACTGAATTTATATTACTTATGAGATATTCTATTTTTTTTTTCAGTTAAAGTGTAGTTGGGTCTCAAGGGAGTGGTACAACCCTAGCAATATGTGTTTTACAGTGAAAACAAAATTTCCATTCAAATGGCAATTACCGGACGATTTCTGACCATTTTAAGTAAGTCGTAGTGGCTGGATGCTCTTCCTAACACCAACCACTTTGTGTGTATATATATGTGTGTGTGCATGTATGTGTGTGTGACCTATGTCGCAAATAGGTAGACGAATATTGTATAAAGTTTGATTGAAAAATTTGCTATGTTTTGTACATACGAGTATATCAGCCCGCGGACACAATAAAACGGGTTCGCAGGGGTTTCCTCACCCCTGATGCACACTTGCACACATAGTATTCACACTTCTCCCTTTGTTAAAAGACCTTTTCACACTCCAACAGATTCTTCTGGTACACTTGCACACACACCATTTAACACCTTCCACATTGCTGCTGTTATCCCATTTGCTTCACCATTAATTTATTCCTTACACCTGCACCCACTCTCACCTCCTCATATACTCATCACGCACTTCATAATTACACACACACACACACACCTCACAACCCAACTAATCCACATTTTCACACCTCTATACACACATACAAACACACACGCATGAATGTGTATGTATATATATATATATAT
>NC_069002.1:246330-269821 GCF_001194135.2 Octopus bimaculoides
TATATATATATATATATATATATATATATACACACACATGTATATACATATATACATACATGCATACATACATACTTACACACGCATATATATACACTCACACACACATAAAATTGTATATTCATATACAGAGGCACACACACATATGTACATGTATATGTAGGTATATATATATATATATATATATATATATGTATATATATATATGTATGTATATATATATATGTATGTATGTATGTATGTATGATACAACATCACCGTATCTCTACACTTAGATCCTTAAAGAATATCGAAATGAAAATGAGCAAAGAGCCAGCTGTAGCATATAAATCTATCATCCTGCAAATTTATAAATTATGACTTGACCCTTCCATACTCATCTGCACATCCACAGCTGCCAATACACAGAAGAAGACAAATACCTATACTTAATTATGTACAGGTCAAACAATAGCTTTCTGAACCAAGCATTCATCTTCGGCTGTAATGCTACATACATAATGATTGCTTAAAATATAAATAGTGTCATCCATTGATATTTAGGGGTCATTTCAAAAATTTCTGGAAAAGTAATATATTGCTATTTCATCAGCTTTCTTTTTATTTTCTTGGACAATGTCTTTCATTTTTTAATGATTGTCTTTGTATGTGTGTGTGTATATATAAATATATACATGTATTTATTTATATATATATATATATATATATACACACACACATTAAACTTAATATATTCATAGTACTGCGTTTGTGTGTCAGTATATATATATATATATATATATATATATATATATATATATATATATATATATATATATATATATATATATATATATACATGTATGTTTATGTACATGTATATATGAATGTAATATTAATACCATTAAGAATAATAATATATCAATCAAGTTAATATACATACATATATACATACACACACACACACACACATATGTATATATGTATGTATGTGTGTGTGTGTGTGTGTGTGTGTATGTATGTATATTTATAGATCAATATGTACATGCCTGCATATTCATAAATACTTAAAGATAGGCAAATTTATACACACATAATAGTAGAGGGAGGAGAGAGAAAGGTAATATATGTGTTTACATATATATATATATAAAGAGAGAGAGAGAGAGAGAGAGGGATGCAATGAATGAGGGGGCGAGACATCTATAATATATACCTGTGTTTATATGTGAGTGTATCATTAAATTTTGGCATGCTTAAATCATGTATAATCCTCAAGTCATCAGGGTACAAACCTATATACATACATATATGGACAGACAGACAGACATATGTATATATATATATATATAGACAGATAGATTGATTGATAGATAAACAGACAGATAGATGCAGATCTACACCTATGCATTTGAATACATCAAACTGATATACATGCCCTTACGCATGTAACACACACACACACACATACATATATACATACATTATGTATATGTGCATACATTATGTGTGTATTAGAGTGTGTGTGCAGTCAATCACATGCACACCTCTAAGAGTTGCTGCCTCAGTATTCAGCCCTCTACTCTTAATTTTTTTTTTTTTATCCTTCCCACTTTCGATTTCCAAATCATAATGAAGGAATGACAGAAGTAAAAAAAAATAATAACAAAACGGTGAGGCGGAAGCAAATCAGAGAATGTGAATGAGAAATAGAAAAAGCTGAAGCGAAAATTGATAATTAAATAAGATGGACTGTTACACTGTATGGTCAGATAAAGAAAATTAGGTTATATATTATATTATATTATATATATATATTATATTATATTATAGGAAAACGTACCTTATTTGATGGTAAGGTTGTTTCAGTCTCTCAGTAATTTTAAAATTCGTTTTGGTCTTTATGTTATCTTTTTTTTTCTGTTCAAATCAAACCCTAAAATACAGTAACTGCTAAAGCTCTAGTAGCCTTTTCTGTGTTAATAGTATGACAAACGAAGATGACTGCATTCGTTTGTCCATCTTGCTTAAAATACCTTTGGCCGCACACAGAACTGCAAGTTGCGAACAGGAAGAGATTTATCGTCTGTTATGTTATAGTTGCTGCTACTGTTGTGGTGGCGGTGGTGGTGGTGGTTGGCGTCGCTGCTGTTGCTCCTACTACTACTACTGCTGTTGCTATTGCTGCTGCTATTACTACAACTACTGCTGTAACTATTGCTGCTGTCGTTGTAACTGTTGCTGTTGCTTCACTCCCACTATCGCTGTTGCTGCTATTACAGCTGTTGTAACTGTTGCTGTCATAGACACCCACTATTGCCGTCGCTTCTGCTGTGTATCGAATGTGGTGGAGGGGAGATCACTCTCTCTAAAAGATATTTTTAATTAATTTCGCTTTTTTTCCGTTCTTCCTCTTGGGAACCCTTGTCCAGGAAGGACTGGACAGGTCTAAACACCGTGACTCTTCTGCGGGCTCAGTGATGATTGCTAACTACAAGAGCTTTCTAGAGCGACACCCCAACAACTAGGTGCGCCACTCTCGGGAATGTCATTGATTAGTAGAAGTGGTAGTGGTGGTGGTAGTTGTCCCCTTTCTGCTCTGATTCCGAAGACTTGACGCTTTCGCCTCTTTTATTTATATTTATACTGTGTTTAAAACGTATGTAATCTGTCATCTATATGTATGTATGTTAAACTGTACGGTGTGATTTTTTAGAAAGATTCGGCTGCTAATTACAGCGTATCAGGCGACTTCATTGAGACTATCGTGTTGGCTCATTTTCTACCTATACATACATACATACATACATACACACACACACATATATATATATATATATATATATATATATATATATATATATATATATATATATATATGTGTGTGTATATATATATATATATATATATATATATATCTTAGGCACGTTTCTTGTTTACCCGAAACGAGCAGGTATGTGATCTATCACGTGACCGTCCCGTACCCCGCTCTGGCACCGTGCACCTCCAAACATATTATCCAACGCGTTCTTTTCTAAACGAATAGTGTGTGATTTGAGGGATATCTTATGTTTTTGAGCTCGTAATATATGTAATTAAAACTGTGTCTTGTGGTAGAATCGGTAGAGCAAACGTCGGACAAGATGCCCTTGAGGTATTTAATAGCATGTGAGTTCAAATCCCGCCAAGGTCGATTTAGTTTTTCATCCTTCATGGATGATAAACTGCTTGGACATAATCCATTGTACCCTGTCCGAAAAATGTGTGGCCTTGTATCTAAATTAGAACGTATTCTTTACCTTTGCCATTAAGAGGTTGTTGAACAAAACACGTGTATTTAGTTAAGGTGCGCCGGGGTCAGTTTTTGCTAGTCATTGCCTGGGTTAGATAAAATAAGTCCTCTAAATCAAATGCGTATATTCTTGTACTTAGATTAGTAATCAGTGTATGTGTTTGGCAGTTGTGTCATTGTTATGTGTGTGCTGTTTGGCTGTGTATTTACCATACGTTGTGTGCTTCTGTATATGTGTTTGTGGTCAAACCTGCTTTTATTCAGTTACATATGCTAAACGCTTATACATATCCACATCTGGATGTGAATGCGTGTACTTTTGCACAACTACCTGTTGCATTCAGGATCAAAAAAGTTATACATATGTCAATGTGAATGGTTATGTAAATAATACACAGATATGAAAATGTTAATGTCCGTGAAATGCTAAGCCATGTGTAAAGAAGTATGGTGAATCCATCCTTCATACTGTCTCTCATTCATTTTCTCTTATCTAACATATTTTGCTTATCTACCAATATATTTCTGTTCACTTATCATCATCTAGTGTTTTAAATCCAGGTTTTGTCCCCGTCTCTAAATAGCAAACTATTTATCTTTAGCTAGATATGTAGATAAATAACACTTTATCTCACTTTTTATCTCACAGTTTATCAAGAGCCAACAACACACAAACAAATACCATTTTCAGGTTTGGTTGTAAGCAATTTCAACAGTTTAAACGAGGAACATTAATAGTGCTGGACGAGTCAATAGAACACTGGCTAATTGTGATTCTCTTCTCGTTAATCTGACAAACAGGGCAACGTCTGAACACTCCCAGAGTCGTTGCCCGTACATGCCAAGATCATATTAAAATAATATTAGACATTGAGATTTCGTTGTCTTCTGTAAATATTGTATAAGTTTTGTTATTATCAGTATTTTTATTAATAAATTAGATTATTATCTTTCATTACATTAAGTATTATGTAATTTCTATGTTCCAAAGGTAATTAGTTTACAATGATCTAGTCTAATAAAACAGAAAGCAAAGTCCGTTTTAGAAGTAGCGGAAGCAATGCTTAACTAATGAACATTTAGAATATTTTCAATACTTCGTTTCTATTTTCACCAACCCCTGACAACAAGCAGAGTAACTAGACGCGAGTTGGTCCGCAGAGAAGGGACTTCCGGAGATTTAAATGACCGACCGTGCTCGCTTTTATAACTGATTAAAACGAAATAAACAATACGCCGAACACACTTTTATTCCTGATTATTTTTATGCATAGATTAACAAAGCTACACTGCCAACTCACAGAGTTGTTTGTGGTTATCAAATAATACAAATGTGCGTCTGCAAATAAATAACAAACATCGGTGGAAGCAGAAACACTCACATAATATTCAATATTGCAAACTCTGCCCTCAAACACGTTGACTACGTGTTTGTTATTTATACATTCAATGTCTCTGTGATAATAAAATTACATAACCTTAAATTTCTTTATTAGTAATTTCAACAGAATAGAAAACTACATCAGTGATACATTTTTAAATAAAAATAACGGGGTAAAAATTTGAAAAACTTCCAAGTGGTTGGAAGAAATTTATCGTGATCCTATTTCTGGGTAAAATACTTGTGAATTGTTATGTGGACAAAGTCTGTCTCAGTGGGTATTTAAAATCGAAAAAACAAACACAAGACACCAGTTACGGGAGAAAGACTCCCTTAATATGAACCAAATCAATAGTTAGTTGTATTTCTCGGTTCGAAGACTGTGTTAGCATCGAATCAACAGATCAGGCAATGACAGACAAGACACACCTCCCACCCAAAAGTTCTTTCTTTCTCTTTCCATTTCTCAGCTGTTCAACCAGCGCCGCCTGGTGGACTTGTTTCTCTTTTCCCGCAACATTTTTACATTTCACTTTCTCTGCATTCATTAAAGGTAAACACACATAGATTATATATATATACATATAAATATACACACCCATATATATACATACAACACACACACGTATATTTATGTATGTATATATCTTCTTTATCGTCTTATTTGTGTAAGGGACCCCTTCAGATCGTTTTGCCACGAAGAAACAAGACATTTCTTTTGTGGAATCTGTTTGCAAAATTGACGAATGTTTTTCTTGTCTAAACTCCAGGAAGTTTCAATTTCTCCACTATTTTCTTATCTGATAACGAATTAATAATCCTGATTTACCAAAGTTCGGGCTTCAATGTGTATGTATATATACACACACATATATATATATATATACTCTCGCGCGCATTTATTTATATTTTTGTATACATACATATTCATATTCTACGTGTCGAGTTCGTTTGTACCCCTATTTGTATGTATGTTTGTGTGTTTCCTGTCCTGATTGACTTGTGAGGACCCGTGTATTTTCAAATTATAATCTCAAATACTGTGATTCGAGTGTTTGTGACAATTCGGAAGAATTTTAATTTGGATAAAGTTTTACCATTTATAAATACTGTGTATTTTGTGTGGGTGTATATGTAATGTTTACAAAAATCGTGAAAGAAAATCTTGCCTACGAAATGTATGGTTATCTGGTGAATTAGTTGTGATTTCTAGGATGCCAAGCGGTTGCTCTGTCGCGAAGTTAAAGCATATTAGAATTTAATTAATAATTGTTTCAATTTTGGGGTGGTACTTATTTTATCGACCCTGAAAGAATGAATGACAAAGTCAATCTCGGCAGGATTTGAACTTAGATTTTCGAAAAATAATAATTTTAAGCAAATGAAGAAACTATTGTCAATATGTAATTATTTTAATTTCAAACGAATCACGTTTTAGAAGAAGGGTCAAAGCTGGATCCCTGTCAGACTTGAAAAATCAGAGGAATTTTATATTAACGATAAACAAATCTATGAAATAAACAATCAGAGGAACGTATTGTTTACGAAGACTATCATAAATAATGTTTTTAAATGATCGAAGATCGATCATATGTATCACACAATCATAACTACAACCCTTTCGGGTTCGATAAATTAAATACTAGTCAAGTACTTTGATGTGATTGACTTTCCCCCTCCCCCAAAATTTCAGGCCTCGTGCCTATAGTAGAAAAGGTTATTATTATTATTATTGCAGCAGTGAGCTTAGTAACATTTCGTTTGTTTCCATGTTCTGAGTTCAAATTCCGCTACAGTCAACTTTACCTTTCATCCTTTTGCGGGGTCAATAAAATAAATAAGTACCAGTTGACTACTGAGGGTCAATGTAATTGCCTTACCCCTCTCACAAAATTTCTGGCTTTGTGCCAAACTTTGAAATCAATATTTTTTCAAACCAGATTCAAATTATCTTGTTTTTTTTTTTGGTTTTTTTCGTTTTTTTCGTTTTACTTTTTCTTCTATACTTTTTTTTCTCTCCTTTCTTTAGACTCAAACAATTGGCTTCTGAAACAAAATGGTACGTATGCATGATCACATCTTATTTCATTGTTATTGCTACATTTTTCTATTTTTCTTTACACACACACCTAATGTGCACTCAAACATACACACACACACACACAAACATGCATACACACAAACATGCACACACACACAAATTTACACAAACTGAATGTGTGATTATTATTTTGTTTTAAATATTCCGCAGGTCACAAGCTTGGATCAAACCGTTGGATGGGGGCTGATGTTTCTAGCAGCCACAATTTTCGTTTATTATTCCATTTGGGTTATTATTCTGGTAAGTAACCATCTTTTATCTTTTACTTGTTTCACTCATTAGACTACGACCAGGCTGGGGCACCACTTTAAATTTTTATGAATTGACCCCAGCTTTGTCACTTGAATTTTAACAGCAGGTACCTGGAAGTACTGGCCCATAGTTACTAATCACTTTGAAGATGTGTCTGATGCTAATGTAATTAAGTAATTAGTAGAAAATCATTTGAAATTAGTATTCATTTATGTCTGGGGGGGGGTGTAGTGGAAGGTGGGATGGGTGAGGATTTGGCTTATTGTTTTGTTGTCATTGTAATGAAACCATTTTCTTTTTTTCAGCCTTTTCTGGGACCAAACCAGAAACTCCATTCCTTCTTCCCGCCTCAGTTTTATGCAGTGGCCTTTCCATTGGTATTGATGTCAGTAGCCCTTGTCATCATTGGTCAGTATTCTGCCAGTTGTTTTTTTATATCTTTACCCTTCTATGTTGCTGTTATCATTGTTGAGCCCCATGTCAAGCCTACTTAAAAGGTCCTAAGATTTGAAATTGCTCAAAATATAGAGGGACAAAAGGATCAAAGGTTGAGAAATTATCAGAGACACACACTTCACAGTCTGCATATATGTGTGTGTGTGTGTGTGTGTGTGTGTGTACATAAACATACATTGTTTACACTAGGTGCACTGTATAAAATTCCTACCTACTCCTTTTCTACTGAATGAGCAAAGCCATTTCCCTGGTGGTAGCGGTGTCCTATATGCTTGACTACTTTCTAACATTTTAGTCTTTGCTAAATTCACTCAGAGGACTTTTGTTTTCATGCCTGGAATTTCTATTTTGATTAGCTTCAGCTATAACAGCCTGGTCATCAGATTAAAGGTTGTCCTCCAGGCATGTGTGTATGTATGTATGTATACACACACACGTCATCATCAACATCATTTAATGTCTGTCTTCCATGCTAGCATGGGTCAGACAGTTTGACAGGAACTGGCCAGCCAGAGGACTGCATCATGTTCCAGTGTCTGCTTTGGGATGCTTTTTACATGGCACTAGCACCAGTCATTCGCTGTACAGAGTGGAATGGGTGCTGGCAATTCATGGTGCTCCTCCAAACCAGTACAAAGTCACTCTTATATCTCTTCTACTGATTTTCCAAGACAAATTTCAATCTCATTAGTGAAGTGATTCCAAATAAATAAATACATAGAAAAACATGATCAATAAACTAAATAATATATGTTTAAAAAATGATGTTGGTTGTTACTGCTTTCAGAAAGCCATCATCATCATCATCATCACATAGCTTCATTCATGTTCTGTTTACACTGGTGACTTTAATACACTTATTAGCATAAAACCATTGATATTTTGAGACATATCTCTGTAGATGCACAAACCTTATATTAAACAACACAAGTATATCTTGAAATTATTGCATTTCTCTTTTCCAGGTTTAACTATGACAGTCATTATAGTCAGAAGTAAATTGAAAGCAAAACCTAAAAGTGAATAAATTTTATTTTTTATATTTTTATGGAGTTGTTTTTGAGTGGTTTTTTTCCTTTCTAAGTTATTCTAACCTTTTCATGTTTTAAAAATATCTTTTATATCGGGTAGTCTCCCTTGCTCTGTTTTTAAGTTTTTGTCTTTTTTTGAGGTAACATAATCTACCTGGATCAATTAGTCAGATGAGGTGGGAGAGAGCTGTGCCTGAGAACCTCTATGAGCTTTTCAGGCCCTCCCAATATTGTTGTGGATGATGTTCAGTTTCTACTAAATATCACTAATTCACATAGTTCAGAGCCTCTGGTTCTAGAATACAAAATCTCTGTTATAAAATAAATCTAAATTAAAATTTCAAAATCCATTAACATTTAGCATTTTATTTTCATTTTCTGCTTTAATTTCATAAAGGGAGAATAATTATACATAGACTAAAACTGTAAAACATGAAAAACAATAATAATAAAAATATGAGATTTGGATGATAAATCTGAAATTGCACAAAAAAAAACCCCCCAAAAAAATAGAAACACTAGGCATTCACGTAAATAATGACAGCAGTCGGTCACAGTAGATGGTAGTTCGGTGCTTGTGTTTCACTTTATTTATTTCACTAACTAACATGGCTGGTTTTAAATGACCTGCTTTTTTCAACACATCTGAAAAAAAAACAATAAAAGTAACAAAATTGTAGACAGCATTATTAAATGATGTGTTTATGTGCAAACATACACATATATATAAAAATTAATGTAACCTATACAGTCATTTTTATGTGCTAGGCCACCGATATAGTCATTTAATTCCTCTGCCAAAGAAATACAAATCTCAGAAGATGCTCAGATAAAGAAGTTTTGCCTTTTCAACCTCGTTCCATCTACTTTTCTATTTCTGCGCAGATCATAAACCCCTTATTTAGTTCTTTGCATTATTCTCTCTATTTCATTACCATGTCAACATGTAAATATAGTTTCAATAGTCTCGTTTTCTTCGTTGTTGCCTCAAGATAACCTTAAGTTCACGCATATCCTTTAATTGCCACATATTCATTTATTCAAGTTTATCACACAGTCACTTATTTGGAAGTGCTGCCCCAGCATGGCCACAGTCTAAAGACTGAAACAAGTACAAAAGACAGAAGATCATAAAGCAGTATGTTAATGACAAGAATGCACCAAAGAAAATGGCCTTCAAGACTTGTGGAGGAAGAGAGAAAGTTACTTTCAAAGACTTCACATGAATGTCACCCTCAACAGGGTACTGTGTCAAAGGTTACCAAGGACCAGGGTAGGGGTGTTAAACCATGCAACAGAGAAAGTGTAGGGTATCACAGAATTTGATATGTTAACAATTCTGCCAATTCACTGCCAACCTCGAGGAGCTGCTATTTTATTGTACAGACCCAGGAGGAAAGGATGAAAAGCTGAGGGGGTCAGAGAACCAGAATGAGTGTCACAAGGCATCTTGGACTACAGAGTCTAATAACTCTGCCAATTCAGCAACTGGTTTGAAATGGACACTGAAAAGACATTTCTATATGTGCCTTCCTCCTGTATTACCTTAATTATAAGTCTTATCTCTACCTTTTTCCCTTCTGTGTCCCTTTAAATAAAGGCTCTATCTTCCACACATCGGAATACTTCCCACCGTGGACTTTTGACCTTTTTACAAAACTCATGACAGAATAAACTTACTTAATATGGCGTCCTGTATTGACTTCTCCGAGTCGTCAAGATGCAGCAGCAAGCCTTGGTACATCACTTCTAAATGGGCTTTATAGAGATCTGTGTCGTAGTCATCAGAGAAGGCATCAAAATAAGCCAGGAAGGTTGTGGCCACAACAACACGAATGTCGTCACAGGCATCATCTAGACGTTTCAGAAGATGAGGGTAGATCTTGTGCAATGTGTCATAGTCAATCTGCTGACAGGCAGTCATGTTCTCCAACAGCCGTGTCAGCACTCGACAACTGATCAAACGTGTGCTTTTGTTATCATCCTCCATTGAAGACAGAATCTGGGGTAACAGCTCTGACGACACCAATATCAGCTGGAAACAAAGAACAGGGTTTTGAAGATTTAATTAGATTTTTATTCTTCTACGTATGTTGTTTAACCCTAAGTCAACCCTGATTGTACAGACCTGTAGTCAAAGACAACCCTACCATGACCATCTAAACCTCTTTTATTGTAGCCTAGTTAATCAATGGAATTTAGAGGCAAGAAGCAGGCATGTTACTCTGTGCAGTTCAACATAACTTCTAGGCCCATGGATGTCTTTAACAGATTTCACTCGGTCACAAGCATTCAAACCAGATCACCAGAAGGTTAATGCAACTTCACAGAGCACCAACAACATCTACACTTCCCCAGTAGCCAAAACCTAAAACTAAACCCCCTGGACAATCCTTCTGCTTCTCAAACATCTATGGACCCCAAAGACCTCAGCTCTTCAGCCTTCTCTAAATCTGTCCAATCCGTTCAGACAACACTCTTTCTTCAAACTTCACTCAGTAAGGTGGTCTCTACACATATGTCGATTCTACTCTCTCCTGCCAGTCACAACTCCCACCTGGATACGAGGAACAAAGACTAGACGAGCAGTCATTCTGGCTCAATCTTCTTCCCCCCTCACCACCACTCCTTCAAATACAACTGCTCCCTTTATGATTCCTACACTCGTTCATCTACTACCAACACTTCACACCATACTACCTCTTTCTGTACTAAAGAATGCCCTAACCCTCTCGTTCTCCTGCCCTCAGCAATTTCAGTGCTCATAACCCTTCTTGGCTTTCATTCTCATCCCTTTTTGACTGATGCTGCCAGATGCAGAAAATGAATCTTTTTGTAACCATCGTCAGCACTGACCCCTGGGACTAAACAACAACAACACAAAAACAAATTAATGCATTCATATGTAACACAGTGACGAGAGAGAGAGAGACCCAAGGAATCGGAATTACCTCTTCATTTGACACAGCTTTGCTCTGCAGCAGAGCCCAGATTGCAGACGTGGCAGAAGTCCTAATCGCTGCGGCAATCCTCCCTGCTTTCCAGATAAGGTTTGGTACAATCATCTTCTGAACCATCTTGAGTGCATTACTACTGAATGGGTGAGGCACCTCTGTACTTGGTTTATGCTCAATGATCGCACAAGACAGCAGGGTCATCATCTTCAGTCGGAACTCTGCGTTTTTCTCAACATCTAAACACTCACTTAGAATTTCTGTTATATCGTCTATCAATAATGGCAATGCAGATTCTGTAAGAGAAACATTCTTTTATTAGAAAATTTGTAGCATTTTCCCCTTTTCTCTGTTTTCCTAAATACATAATCTATTTCCACACATATAACAAAAACAAAAGAAAAAGTAAAATTAAAGAACTTACCATTAGCTTTCATTATAAGAGTCTCAAAGATATTCCTTTCAAATGACTGACTTGTCCATTCTTTGTGTGTCTCTTTCAGTTTGACCAGTAGTAGTGGACTATGTTCTTTAAAGAGTTGCTTTGAGGCACCAGGTAATTCTTGGACACCAGCTAACTCTTGGAGACAGTTCTGATACTAAAGGGTGACAAAATAAGAAACTGAAGTTTATTTAAAAAAAAAACATTCAACTTACAACAGTTTTAAATGATACGATCAAATTGTTACTTTAGTTTATTTCTGGTCACACAAAGTTTATCAAGGTGTGTTTTAATGAACACAGAAGTTGACTGAGCAGGATTTGAAAAGAAGAACATAAAGGCGTATAACTTTGCAAGCTGGCATGTCTTGGATGGTTTGACATGGAGCTGGCTAGCAGGCAGCTGCCCAGATTCCAACTGTTTGTTGTAGCAGGGTTTCTATGGCTGGATGAACCACTTAACAGATATATATATATATATATGTATATACACACACACACACATTTATATATACCCATGTATACATTCATACAAAGAAGAATAACTTACTTGTTCGGTAAGCTGACTGTTTTCAGTTGAATTCAAAGACAAGATAGTAATAAGTACAGTAAACAACTGGAAGCTAACTGCTGAGCAATCTTCCTTGGCAACAGACAATATCGATTGGACACAGTGATACAATTCCACCAATATATTCACCTGAAAGACAATATTCAAACAATAGCAATCACATTTGTTAGGTTAGTCCACATTACTCAGGTTGGAGCAGAGGGGTGGTTACCTGGTTTCCCAGTTTCTGTGGCTTATGTATATTCCTTCCTGGATGGGACGCCAGTCCCTTGCAGGGTTACTCATTTTTACCAGCTGAGTGGACTGGAGCAATGTGAAATGAAGTGTTTTGCTCAAGAACACAAACACATCACCTGGTCCAGAAATTGAAACCATAATCTTATGATCAAGCACTTTTCGAGTGTTGGGCCTCACAGAGGCAAAGACTGAGTCCTTTTGGAATTCTGCTGTGCTTGAGAGGAAGAACCCATCAAGCCAAGTAAAAATGAGTTGTGGCAGATACCAGTGTCATGCAAATGGCACCTGTGCCAGTGGCACATAAAAGCACCCATTACACTCTTGAAGTGATTGGTGTTAGGAAAGGCATCCAGCCATAGAAAACCCTGCCAAATCAGAACTGGGGTCTGGTGCAGCCTTCCAGCTTACCAGCCCTGGTCAAACCGTCCAACCCATACCAGCATGGACAACAGACGTTAAATGATGATGATGTTGATGATATATATATGTATGTGTATACACACACACACACATTTATATGTATTTATCTCTGTGTGTGCATCTTTGTGTTTGTCTCAACCACTGCTTGACAACTGGTGTTAGTTTGTTTACATCCCTGAACTAAACAGTTTGGCAAAAGAAACAATAAGTACTAAACTTAAAAAGTAATAAGTACTGAGCTCAATATATTTGAATAAACCTTTCAAGGTGGTGCCACAGCATGGCCACAGTCCAATGATTAGAACAAGTAAAAGATAAAAACTATCTCTCAAACTTTCTAAATTCTTAGAATGTAAACAATTTTTTTGTTAGATTTACATCTGCAGTATTTTGTTTTTTTATCTCCACTTAGTAGGGTGGTGCATTCTTACACAGTATATAGTTTAAATCCAACCTGCCCATCCCTCTTGACTGTCACATATTGGTGTTTATAATATCAAGAATTGTAACTGGCCAACAAAACAAAAAAAAAATTGAAAAAATACCTGTAAATGATAAGAGACATCTGGTAGAATCAATGTATTACAGATTGGTTCCAGGTGGCCGTGGAGTTCTCTGCGGTCACAGCCTTTGATGATTGCAGCGAGAATCATCAATGAAGCTGCATCAGGGTTTTTGCAAATGTGATCCAAAAGAAGGTGACTCCAAGTTTCTATTTGGACAAAATAACCAACTAGTTTGGCAGATTTTAGCACCTGTGGAGAAGAAATTAAGTAAAAATTACAAAGTGGAAATAAAATGGAGTTCAATACCCAAATGGACAGTAGTTCTAATCTCACGATAGCCATTGTGCTGCAAGGCAAAGCACAGTAAGCAGCTAAGAAATGAAATGACAATGTTACTTCCCAGTCAAGTGGTCAGTGGTAGGAGAAAGTAGCTGGGACACTGAGCAGTTAAACCACTGGATGAGAAGGTCTACATGGTTGCTTCACTTGCTAAAAATAGCAGCCAAATCTGCCTTATAACCTACACTGTCTTCTGAATAATGTAGTCTTATATAGGGCATGGCTGGAGCACCTTTGATAAGAAACCTGCTCTGGGAGTAAAATCAATAACAAAACCAACAAGGCAAGGAGAGTCAAACACACACACACACACACTTATTTTCTCAATATTCAATTTCTGTACATCACACCTAACACTCTATACATACAACTAGCTTCTTTAAGTTTTCATCTACCAAATCCACTCACAAGGCTTTGGTTGGCCTGGGGCTATAGTAGAAGATATTAGCCCACGGTGCCATGCAGTGGGACTGAACCTGGAACCATGTGGTTGGGAAGCAAACTTCATGACAACATAGCCATGCCTGCACCTATGAGCCATGTTAAAAAACACATTCTATCCTTACTAGGGAATTAAAGACCGCAAATTGAAAAAAAAGGTAAAAAAAAAATGCAAATCAAAAAGTGACTAACATTTGATACGACTTGTTTTTCTTCATCTTTGCAAGCTGTAACCATCCCAGACAAGAGAATCTGTAAGTGTTGTGTTATACTCCTCTCAGCATTCAACAGAAGTACACACAGCAAACTTGATGCTTGGATGCGAGTAGCTGGAACCCAGTCCTTCAGATCATTCATTAATCCAGGTAGTATCTTGGATAAGTGACGATTCACAAGAACACGACATCCCAAATTTGGTCTCTCAGCTAAAAGCAAAACAAAAATAAATAAAGAAAAAAGAGGAAATACGAAAAGAAAACTGAAGATTTTGGACAGAAATATTGTGTAATATTGCAAAAGAAAATAAATTTATCTCTGAATTATTTGAATATATTTTGTTAACTCTTTAACATTCAGATTATTCTATCGAATGTAATGTTTATTTGATCAAATTGTTTTGAATTAATCCTGCATTGCATCATAGCTTTGAGATTTCAATGAGGTGATTGTTTATTTTTAGAATGACATTGTAGGGTAGGTGTGAGAGGCTGCATCTGGCTGGTTCCAACATAAAACAGTGTATAATGATTTAAGAGGAAAACTGGGTATAAGAAGCATCCGATGCTGTGTGCAAGAGGGAAGAAGGCTGTGCTGGTTTGATCACGTGATGCATATGGGAGAGGACAGCTGCATAAAAAAGTGCCAATCTCTAATCATTGAGGGAACTTGTGGAAGGAGTAGACCCAGGAAGATGTGGGACAAAGTGGTGAGTAAGGATCTTTAGACATTGGGCCTCACTGAGGGAATGACAAGGGACTGAGACTTCTGGCGATTTGCTGTGCCTGAGAAGACATATTTTGATATTCTCAATCACACTCTGTTTTATATAGACACAGCCCTTTTCTCAGATCAAAAAAAAAAAGATCAATTAACTTACTGTCAGGAGGGAAATGCTTTGGTTCTTCCTCTGGAAAGTCTAATTGGTCTTTTAAATCACTTTCATTTTCTTTTTCATATTTTAAACCTATTGCAATACAAAGAATAAAGATCGATTAGGATCACTCCATGAACAACTTGATTTAATAAGAAATGGTGTACCTAAATCACATTTTACTTGAATTAAAACACTTTAATTCCAGAAAAATAAGCACCAACAACAAAACTAACAATGTATTATGCTATGGTTTAGCTCCAACCCAAGCCTGATTGAGACAGTTCTTAACCAAAGACCTTCCAGAAGTGACCATCTGGATTAACAGAATTGTTAGAGCATCAGACAGGATGTTTTGTGGTATTTGGTTTGGATCTTTGCATTCTGAGTTCGTGTATGACATAACCCATTATTCAGGTCGATGCCACCACCTGGCAGGGGTACAGTGGGCAATTGCCCTGGGTCCCCACAAGTCTAGGACTCCAATGTTAATCTATGTATGCAGTGGCTTGGTGTTAAAAATGCTATCTATTCGAAGGCATTACTTTGTTTGGTGGCCAAAAACAAGGCTAAGGTGGCTCTGCCACCTGCGCCTTGAGTACCTTTAGCAGAGTTCACTCTTTTGCAAGCATTCAGGTTGGATTTCTAGTTTGATGATAACTTCCACCAGTCCTCCCACCAACTCCCCCAACATGTAACTGCCCATACATGCTACAAGGCGTTTTCTCTCCCAGCAACACACTTACCTATGTCATGCCAAAAAGCAATGGCTGATTCTTGTATTGATGGCTGGCTGTCATTGATACTTGTCAACAGCAACGGGATGAGTTTGTGATGGTAGGAATATCGATCTAGCAAGTATAGGAGCCAGTTGCCAACCACGTTTGTGACAGCAGCTCTGACGGCAGGGACCTGGTCAAAAAGACGTTGAGCCAAATGGGATCTGACATCATCAACACTTTTGCCATTACCATTTTGGATAACATCACCTAGAGAAAGAATAATGATAATAATAATAATAATAATAATAGGCCTAAACTTCCAAGGGGAGAAGGGCCTTTTTGAGTCTGTTTAGACAAACCCTTCTAGAGATGGTGTCTCGATAAAAATACTGGTGGGTGTGACACCTTATCAACCCTTCCCATGGCATGAGAGTAATGGATAACAAAATAACACAAACAATGGTACAAATGAGGATCAAACAACAGGTGACAGACTTTTGTCCAGCAGGAGCCCCGTGGGTGAGCAGCACCGGCCCAGTCATCGTTATACATTTGCCAGAACTAAATGAACCAAGATGATGATAATGTGCAGAAAGAGACCCTGTGAGATCTCTGACAGAAGGCTGCTGTCTGCTTTCACAGAATCTACCAGAACAAACAAGATTGAGCGTTCTGAGAAGTAAAGCGACGACGACGACGACGACAACTCAGCAGGAAGACACTCGGCAAGAAATGGAGGCAGAATTGAATGATGATAATAATAGACAAAGAGAATAAAAAGTATAGAGAAAATAGCAAAGAACCAGGACGAAGCCATTGAGTTACAGAGACTATGAAAAGTGCGGGTAAAAGGTATCTCTGTAGTTATGGGGTCGACCCGTGTGACACTCGCAGATCCTTCCAGAGAGTGGTGGAGGAGAAAGAGAGAAAGCTTTTTTTAAAATCATTTAGACAATTCATCATGTTCCACCTTTGTTCATTGTCATGACAAATAATTCGGTGGCCTTCCAATGATATTTATTTGAGAGAGAGTGGCGGGGGGCGGAGGGTGCAGTTTAGGTAGAAAAGGTCGAATGGGTTTAAGTATGGGGTTTGAATGCAAAGCACAGAAGAGATGATACGGGAAGAGGACGAATGCACAGCGCTTGGACAAGGGTAGGGATGGAACGAAGCACAGAAAACCAGGAGTGACGATAGTAAAGTCGAACACTCAAACACGCTGCAACCAGCAGCGTCTGTCGGTTGGTGATTTGCCTAACAGGACGGTCCCCCTTTTTTAAACACCTTCCTTGTTTGCATATATACGGATATAACAGAAATAATAAAAACACTCGAATAACAGGCAGTATAAATATATTTGTATTAACCAATATAAAAGTCCACTTACCGATCGCTTCTAAGACACAGACACGCACCTTTGAATGTTGATGAGTAAGATTCTGTAAAAGAGGATTAATCAAAGACTCTGATTGCATATGGAAAACATCGGGAACAGTGTTTGCCAATAACGAAGCAGCCACACAACTATCTTTTTTGATTTGAGGATAATTATCTATAATGGTTCTTTGTAAAATCTTTATAACGTCATTTAGGTAAACTCCGATCTTCTTTCCATTCAGTTCCATTGCTTTGATTAATAATCGAACGAGAATCAAACGAACTTCTTCCGAATTCTCCATTATTTCTTGCTGTCCTAATCTCTGGACCAAAACAGGTATTAAGTAAGGTAAATATTCACACTGACCGGGCACCATTGTTAACAATTCACTCATCAGTTCTATGGCTTGTTCGCGACAACTCTCGGCAGGATCGCTGAATTCTTTCAACAAAGGTTTAAGAAGTTCGTTAAAAATCCTTTGTAATTCTGAGCTTTCCAGATCATTCTTTCGTCTATTTATATCTTTACTGATGTCTTGCAGCGCTTTCCTGCGAGTTATCTTGTTACTTTCATTCAAAAAGTTTATATTCCGTGCCAAGTTCGGAAAGCTCTCCTCCACAACCGCCATGATGTTTTTTTAATGTGTTGTTTAGTAGACTTTCTACCTCACTTTGCTAAAGAGTTTGTTGTCCTTAGATACGGGTTTTATTTTAAAATTTGTCTCTCTTAGCAGAGAATTATTAATAGTTTAGAATGATATTTCTTAAATAACATTTTCTAGTTCTCTTTCAACTCCACCGATAAATTATTATTGTGGTTAATTATCGTTATCGTTATTATTGTAAACTTTTAACTACTGAAAAATCATTTGTTGAAACCACGTCTTTCAGACTGACCTGTTCCAACATGAATTTTCGGTGGACAGAAATTAAAGTTACAGGAAAAAATGTCATGTTTTATTTAAATATCATAAACAATAAAGTAAAACATACTTATTATCTGACAATACGTGACTTGTACACAAAGGTAACACAATATTTAAGATGAAGAGTCGTTGAGGGTGGGAACAGCCACTCCCTACCAGGCACGGGTGTAAATAAAGGATTGCAACATTTCGTTTGGCCTTTCCTGTCTGTTGATTAAGATAACAATTTCTTTGTCCCAAGGCAAGGGAAACCCTTGCTATGTCACTGTTTAATTTCCTTCAATATCTTAATTAAACTGGGTCAGCTATTCATAAAATTTTCCTGTGACTTATTTTATTGCAATTTTATTTATTCATGAATTTGCTACATGTTTTCATTGTGAGCCAACAAGGAACCTTTTGATGTAGTTACTCAACATACTAGAGATAACAGCTAAATCTCTCAAATTGCACCCTACAATCTTCAACAACAGAGAGTGTGGGACAAGCTGCATTCAGGTGCCACTCTCTTTGATCAATCTGATCAATTTTCAAGGTATCATCTACTTTCATCATCATCGTCGTCGTCGTTTAACGTCTGCTTTCCACGCTGGCATGGGTTGGACGGTTTGACTGAGGTTTGGCAAGCGGGGAGGCTTCACCAAGTTCCAATCTGATTTGGCATGGTTTGAGGTCAGTATGATCAATTAAATTTTTGAAGGTGATGCCCCATCATGGCGACAGTTGAAAGACTAAACCCAGTATGATAATGTTTAAAGACTAAATAGCTTCAAACCTAAGGTAATGGATCACTAAGCACAAGATAATGAGTTCAAAACTTTGTTATGAACTTCCACTCTATACGATAACATTATATGTACATCTCAGTCTAATTGACTTCCAATTGTAATTTGAAGGTGAAAGGTTGGAAGGAAGAAAGATGTCCAGATTTCTTTAAAAATTGTGCAAAATATTCTGAGAAAAGTTATCAACAAACAATACTTTGTATGAATGGTGAGACTTGTGCTTTACAACCAGCACATACACAGTGCTGGCATGTCTGTGTGGCAAGAAGTTTGTTTAAAAATATATTTATTTGTAACAGATATACTATTTTTAATCCTTTGTTATTTTCAGGTGCAAAAAAATTTCTATGTTTGAACAAAATCTTTATTTAAAAAATATTTATAATACTATCGTTTTTTTCAATTATAAAGGTAAATATAATTATCATAACAATAGAAGTGTCGCTTGGAAAAAAGCAAACTAAAATTTAAAAAATGCAGGCACAAAATCTTAGAATATTGAACCTGGAAAAGTACAGAACAAGAAAAAAGAAAACCTTTTATTATTATTGCTAAATAGATTTATGAAATTGTTCATCAAAAAGCATTGTGCACTTTTTGTTTTTTTTTATATTTTTTGCTTTTTATGGCAGATTATTTTAATTTAATATTTTTATTTAAAAATGTCTTTGTATTACATTAAATCATTTCTGTTTCCTTTCTTCTTGTACTTTTCCAGTTTTGATACATAAGCGTATTCTTGCAATCTGCTCTGCATTTTTTATTCTAATATGTATGTATATATAACCTTTCTCTTTTATTTTTTACTTGTTTCAGCAACCAGACTGCAACCATTGTGAGATTGTCAAGTGATGGTAGGGGACAAACACACACACACACACACATGTGTGACATTAGTTCCTTTAAGTCAACATGCTATGATGAGTGACAGAGTATTTGGATAGACTTTCCCTGATGCTAATCCGTAAATTTAGAGGATATGTGGTAGTAATTCTGATCTTCAGCAGAAACTGTTGCAGGAGCTTTACTCATAGGATCTTTACCATCATGTGATTTGGGGAATGCGATGACGTCACGAATGCTTGGCTCATCACACAAAATGGCTAAGAGACGATCAAGACCTAGAAGATAAATGAAAAGCAAAAAAAAAAAAAAAAATGATAATTCATTTAAGAAATTAATTAGAATAAATTTAATAATCAGATGGCTGAAGTATTATCTTGGTTTTTAATATAAAATGCATTTAATGAATGGAATAAACTGTTTGAAAATTTATATTTTCTGACAATACAAGAGAGTGATGTCTTTTTCATCCTTAAACATCATAAGGTGTAAATTCTGTGATAAATATGACTGCAATTTAGTGTTTGTTGTTAAAAACTCAGGTTAGTGATGAATAATAATAATCCTTTTTTTGCTATAGGCACAAGGGTAACTGAAATTGGAAGCATCAATATACTGAGTTTTTCTCAGGCCAAAGACCTGGTCCAAATGATTTGAAAGAGTGGACTCTGCTAAAGACAGCCAAGTGTCATAACTTCAATCTCTTTCACTTGGTACCAGCTAAAAATAGCACTGAACCTCATTAAGGATTCTGCCTCTACTTACCCAGAGCAATTCCTCCGTGAGGTGGGCAGCCACTGTCCAAAGCATGTAAAAGGTGTTGCAGCTGACGGCTGTCTTCCTATTAAAAGAAAAAACAAAAAAGATAATCAATTATACAATTCACAAAAGAAACACAGTTTCTTATAAACAGTTCTAGAATCCAAGTATAAAACCCAACGGGAGTTTGTAGTCTTGATGCTTTCTGTCAAGAGTATTTGCATTTGCAATGCATGTAGGATAAACTTGAAACTGAGTTACAATCATGTCACACACAAGTTACATCTATGACGTCACACAGTTGATTAGATCAACCTCAGTATGCAACTGGTACTTAATTTATTGATTGTGAAAGGATGAAAGGCAAAGTCAACCTCGGCAGAATTTGAACTCAGGATGTAAAGACAGATGAAATACTGCTAAGCATTTCGCCCGGCGTGCTAACGGAACCGCCAGCTCGCCACCTTGAGAACAGCTAGAATCATGTGAAACGTATGTCTTTCAGATGAGCATTTAGCTATCTCAATGAAAGGAAATGTCTGTGACAGTCTCAAAGCCACATTGCAGACAGTATTGAATAGGATTCACTTTAGTTTAGGTTTGCTTTTTTGTGCTATTCAGATGGTACAGTGGTAACATTATGTCAGACCACTTGTTGCAGTTCAAAGTTCATTGCTTTTACTTGATAGAAACAGAATATTACTGGTATTATTTTATCAGTGGGGTGAAAAATCAACCTCAATTTTGAAAGAACTTCAATTAATCAAGGCAAAGCAATAGAACAATCTTTAGAAACAGCTTTCTGCTATATAACTTTCCTACTGCTATATAAATTCACTTCTCCTTGAACCAACAAGTCCACCACCACCACCACCAACACACACACCTCTATGTTGTCACTCAACATACTAGAAATAGCAGTCATATATCTCCTTCAAACCATCACCTACTATCTTTTAAAAATGGAATGTTTACCTTAAGTATCTGCTCCAATATATAAAGTTGTTCTTTAGCTGTGTGAATACGAATCGAACCGCCTCCAATCTCATGTCCATTTAACACCAGATCATAATGCTGACCCTTCACCTAACAGGGAAATAAGAGATAAATGGAGAGCAATGAACAATATATTGTAATCATTGTATTTAATTAACTTTTTCTTCTTTTTTTATACTAACCCATTGCAATTATACTTATCACTACTTAGCACTCCCCCTCCATAGCTAACCCATCTGAAATTAACTCTGGTTCTATCATCTGAAAATCCACCAGTTTTAAAGTATATATACCAATGTTAAAACCTACTATTATGATTTTATACAAAACCTCATTGTACATTCCAGTTTAATTTAATAATTCAAAAGGTTTTGCATTTGACCAAGGTCGATGCAGAGCTTAACACAACCACCACCACCACCACTATCATCTCCATCATCATGTACCTTAAGTGGATCTGTATATAAGAGTTCAACATCTTCTGGCATTGGGGCAGTGAACGGGTGATGGGCTGATTCCAAGCCGTCTAGAATAAAACAAAAACAACAAAACATGTTTAAAATTAATGAAGTCATTATGGATATAATATGTGAGAGTAACAATGATGATAAGAATAAGAATAATAATAATAATAATAATGATTTCTTATATTTGCCACCAGGGCGAAGAATGAAGGGGACAATACAAAGACAGACATAAAGTGTTGGGGTTTACATATAATGGAATGATTTACAAAAAACAAAACAAACAAAACTCTACAAAGTATACATTAGTAGGGAAGTAAACAACTATTATACAACAGTAAGAGAAAGAAAAGAGTAGAGACTTACCACAATCTTCTTTTGGTAGGAAAAGCGGGAAATCTACAACCCAAAGAAAATTGAACGCTTCAGTGTCCCGCAGTTTCATACCTAAGGAAACGAGGGGGAAAAAATGTTATTAGTATATTGTATAAACACTCATATACACTCTCTCTTGCACACACACACAAGTACTCTCCCTCAGAGTGACAGGCTGATTGTATGATGCCTGTGTACAAATAGTCATACTACGTGGTAGCAAGACATGGGTTGTGACTATTGAGGACATGCGAAGGGTTGAAAGAAATGAAACTCTGCTTAGTGGGTAATGTCAGTGTGCATGTAGATAAAACAGTGCTGATCTCTAATTGTGAAGGGAATTAGTGGAAGGAGTAGACCCAGGAAAACATGGGATGAAGTCGTGAGAAATGATCTTCAGACATTGGACCTCACTGAAGACATGACAACAAATCGAGACTTCTGGTGATTTACTGTACTTGAGAAGATATATCAAGCTATAAGTAAAACGATGGTCATCTCTACATAGTCATGTGCCTCTGTCAGTTGCGAGTTGTACCACATGAAAAGCACCCAGCAGACACTCTGTAAAGTGGCTGGCATTAAGAAGAGCATCTAGCCATAGAAGCCATGCAAAAACAGACAACTGCAATCTTGGATAGATCTCCGGCTGGGCCAGCTCCTATCAAACTGTCCAATCCATGCCAGTATCACAAACAGACTTTAAATGATGATGATGATGATGATGATGATGATTATATATATATATATATA
>NC_069002.1:274831-280358 GCF_001194135.2 Octopus bimaculoides
ATTAAAACTTTGTAAGTCCTGTAAATTTTATCAATGCTTCATATCTGTTCTTATAATTCTGTTTTTATTTTTCTCCCTCTTACAGATTTTTCAATCAAGAATGAAGTTGGTATATATCTACTATGTCTTTGTTGTCTTTTCTATAAGACAAGGCCAGTTATTAATTGGAGCCACAACACAAAACTGTCCAGCTATTTGCAAATGTACACAAAAACCAACAGTCGCTTGGTGCAGAGAAATACCAACCAATATGACGAATTTTACTTCAACACTCACAGAACTTCACCTGACCAATATTAACCTTGGCCCCACACTTTCCCAAAATTTTCCTCCAATGCCTAAGTTGGAATTACTAGATCTTTCCAAAAATGGTATCTACCTCTTAGGCAGTAAAATTTTACACCACCTTCCTAACTTGAAAACTTTGATCTTGAAAGAGAATATGGTATCCACATTGGCACCATCATTTTTTGAGCAGAATACAAAACTGGAATATCTTGATTTGAGCAAAAATAAATTTTCAGCACTACCAGACCATTGTATGAAATATCTGAGAAAACTGAAGGTTTTCAATATTAGTTACAATATACTGACAAGCCCTTCTCTTATGCTGGGATTTCAACAAACTAAAAATTTACAAGTCATTGATTATTCTCAAAACAAATTCCACTACTTTGCCCCTGACACTTTCCTTTTCTCTGACCAATGGAATAGAGGTATAGGGAGGCATATCAATCTATCATACTGTAACATCAAAAACATATATCCAAAAGTCTTTGAAAATTTTCCAGATCTAGTCTCCCTTTCTCTGTCTGGAAATCCATTAATTCTAAGGGAAAACTTAACATTGCTCTTGGCAAACATACAAAACAGCTCGTCACTTAAGAAACTGGATTTGTCTTTTCTAAATTACCCTACTATCACCTCTGCATTTGCCGACTTGCAACAGATCACCATCAAAGAACTTGATTTGTCAGGGAATAAAATAGATTCTATAGAAGCAATTTCTTTGCAGTATTTGTCAACACTGCACATTTTCAAAGTCAACAGAAACAAACTGAAAACTCTAAATGGATTGGTTAGACTTGGTAATTTACGCTACCTTGATATCTCTTATAACCAAATAAACAAACTGCACATAGATTATGTTAAAACTTTCTTCAAGATGGAACATTTCATTGGTCACCACAACAAGCTGCTTACAGTAAGCCGTGAGGAACTCTTAGAGTGGAAAGGTCTGCGTTACTTGGATATTAGCCACAATAAATTGGAAATGTTGAATCTGCCTATGGTGTCCAGCCTAGAAACTCTGTACGTTAGCCACAACAAACTGAGATCTCTGTTGTTCCCTGTCGGAACAATGGCACTGAAGACTATTGATGCCAGCAACAATAAACTAACATCAATGGTGCCATTTCAGTTCTCTGGAATGCAACATATACATTTGGTTAATTATAGTTGTAATGATATTACGATGATACATGAACAGACGTTTAAGGGATACACACCAAAGAAAATAGATTTATCAGGAAATAAAATAACAAAACTTGATCATTATGGTTGGGAATTTGCAACTGAAGTTTACTTAAGAAATAATCCTCTGAAAAAGATTAGCATCCAAGCATTCTACCACATGTTCAGTTTGGAAATCCTGGATTTAGGTCACAATAAAATCAAAGAAATTGTACCAGGTACCTTTAAGCATTTGAAAAATCTGACAACTCTCCTTCTCTCTGATAATGACTTTGGCTCAAATACAGATTTTGGAAGGGTCTTTAATCCTTTACTTCAGTTAAAACATTTGGACCTGTCAGCAAATGCCTTAACAGTATTGAATAATGCTAGTTTGAAAAAAAACCCAAATTTGAAAAGTATCTATTTGACATTTAATAACCTAACAAAAATCTCACCAGCGATGTTTTCAGCCATAGCAAAACTAGAACGAATAGATTTTTCATTGAACCCCTATGTGTGTGACTGTAGTCTTCTCCCACTCAGAGACTGGTTGCGCAAGACTTCGGCAGAACTTCACAATGTCCATGTTAAACGTGCTTATGCATGTAATAACCCACCTTCCAGAAAGGGAATCAACATATGGGATTTTGAAGTGGAAAATTTCGAATGCCACAAAAATTTGTTATATCTAATAATATTTGGATCGTTTACTATTTTTGTGGTGGTCAGCATAACTATTTTGGCGATAGCAAGGTACATCCATGAAAAATGTAAACAAAGAAGGATAGCCAAAAATTTCAAGATGCTAAATCGATATACAATAGACTGGGTTCAATCAAGGGATCAGATTAATCCCCTATTGACTGAAAACTTAAAGAAGAAATCACCTTCGGTTTGCAAAGAGGAACAACCAAAGCTAAAAGACAAGCTGCCACAAGAGAATCCCACAGAGGCTGAACAAGTCAAAAAAGAAAATGGCAAAGAGAATATTTATGTGAATTGTCAAGAATTACAGCAGATGAGACAAAATATGCAAAGTAAGATCAATCGACGAGCAATGACACCAGATCCATATTCTGGAACGAAATATAACTCGAATGTTCACAACCATCGACGTCACAGCTTTGCTGGAAATAATGGTGAAAACTATGAACGTTCATGGCAATATGGACGTAGAGCACATGGAATTCCAGATGACCGAAGCCTAACACAGTGGAGGAATCAAAACCAAAACAGGTCGTCAGCATCAATGTATCATATATATCCAGATTTTGGCTATAGTACTCTTCCTACCAGGTATCCTACTTATGTAGACTCTTGGCCAAACAGATACTCCAAAAAGATCAGTGACTCTGTTCTTGTACATAGACCTTATCAAGGTTACCAGTATCTTCAACAATATCCTTACTATTTGCCTCAGTATAACCGACATTTAGCCAGAAGCCACTTGAGACGTAATGTTCCAATGAGAAGAAGTGCAACAGCACAATGGTTGTAGATGAAGAATGAGAGCTCTGGGTTTTAATGCTAACCGTAATAAAAATTATAAAGAATTTAGTTCACCTTTTTCATACCAACCTGCCTCAAACTGCTTCTGGTTTTGTCAACGATAAATCAATATTTTAAAATTCATATTTCAATTAGAATTGATTGCCACGATTTTACTGAAGAATCTTAATGTCAAGTTATGTCCCAAACACTGGTTTAATATAGTGTAGTGAAACCTCTCTCTCGGGCATTCAATCACAAATGATAACGAAGCGGCTAACATCTAGCCTTCGGCTGCCTTGGACCCTTGTGTCCACCACCCTGATTGGTTCTCATTTGCGCTGCAATCATCACCAGTTCTGTTTCGTGCCAGGGTGCATACAGTCCAATCGTGGTCTTCTAATAAGGTCACGTGAGAGAGTTTTTTCTGCCTGTTTTCTGGAGTCCCCTGTTCGTCTATAAATAAGCTTGTTTGAACTCGCCAGTCGTCGTGATTTCAGTCCTCTCACAGCTCTGGTCGCTGACCACATACAGAACACAGCTCCAGCCAGTTTCCAGTGACGACGTCTTCACCACCAATGTACTATCTACCACAATGTCGTCGCCAGCAACACCACTACCAGAGTACAAACCACCATCAACAAATAAAGAAAATTGTCAATAACAACTCACTGCCAATGTTGTGTTTTCATTTCCCAAATCTTTCACTTTCCGAAGATCTTTGCTCGTCAAATATTTCTGAAACATTATAAAGGATACATAAATGTCTTTTACTCAGATTATGATAACAAATGCTTATTATTATTATCATTCAGTAATCTTATTTTTATCACGTGCTTTCACTACACTACCGAGCACAGCTCTGTGTGCCTTGGGTATGTGCTGTGGTTTGTTGTGATGCTCTTATTTTTACCCTGACTACTTCTGCTCATGATCAGAGATGCACATATCATCAGCCACCAAGGGACATGCTCAACTGGTTAAGGTCAAGCAACTGACAAGCAAATCTGTGGTATTGAACAGAATATTTGCTGTAGTCCCATCTTTTTATTTCAAGACAAAACAATGTACATGATAACACTTCCAGTCAGTTAAGATCAGAAGCCATGAGAGCCACTGCCTTACGTTTTGTGTATCTAACAGTTAGATATTAAATGGTTCAGATATTTCAGTTAGGGAACAATCAACAAAACAGAAGCATACATGATTATAAAAGAATTAAATAAATAAATATACTAACCGTTCCTTGCTTTAGGACAATTGTCTGGACAGAACCCGCTGGAGTTGATAAGACAGTGTTTAAAAAATCAATGCCACTGTCTTGTAGGATATGAGAAATATCATTCAGCTAGATGAATGAAAATTCAATTAGACAAAAATAAAAACATATAATTTGATAACAATATTTATTTTTTTACATACTAAAGTTTAATTTTGGCTAATTCTAAATTGTAAAATGTTAGGATCTGTTTGGGTTAAATCATAGTTTAAACACCAAAAATCAGTGAAAAGTAAAAAATTTTTTTCATTTTTGCATCTGGTTTACAAGATTCTTGATGTGGATTCATGTATTGAAACAAATTTTGTTGTGTGTAGGGAGAGTCATTATGCCAATATAATTAACACTCACACTCGTTCAATTCTACTCCAACAAATGAAACAATCAATTAGTTAAGTGGATGGATATTTAACTAATTGACTAATAATAAAGGAATGGAATTGAACCAGTGTGTGTGTTATCAATATTGGCACAATGACTCTCCCAAGACACACCAGAATGATAAATTTGTTATTTTTGATTTTCCTTATTTTTCACTGTTTTAATATCCTCTTTCCCATGCTTACATGCATCACGTAGAAAAATCTAAATCTATTGTATCAATCTTTTTTGCTGAACCGCTAAGTTATGGGAACATATACACGCCAACACCAGTTGTCAAATGGTGGTAGGGAACAACCACAGACACACAGACACGCATAGTAAAACGTTTCAACTTACTTCCATACCGAATCGAGTGTCAGGTTTGTCTGAACCAAAACATTTCAAGGCTTGGTGGTGGGGCATACGAGGAAAAGGTGTGCAGAGTTTATGTTGTTTGGAATCAGGCCAGGAAGCTGCCAACATATCTTCTGTGAGAGAAAGAATACCATCCATGTCGACAAAAGACATTTCTAAATCAACCTGTATTAAATAAGAAATTGGAAAAAATTAAATTAACAAAGTCACATTTTGTTTTTTTTTGTTTTTATTCAGACACTTTTGTTTCTCATTATTGATCTTTCTATTAATTTCAAGTTTTGGTACAAGACCAGCCATTTTGGGGGAGCGGGGTAAGTTACATTGACCCCAGTATTTGACTGTACTTATTTTATCAACCCCAAAAGGATGAAAGGCAAAGCTGACCTCAGTGGAATTTGAACTCAGAATGTCATGACAAACAAAATGCCACTAAGCATTTTGTCTGGCATGCTAACAATTCTGCCAGTTCACTGCCTTCCTAATAATAATGGTTTCAAGTTTTGGCACAGGGCCCGCCATTTCAGGGGCAGGAGGGGCATAGGGGTAAGTTGATTCCATCGACCC
>NC_069002.1:281435-297916 GCF_001194135.2 Octopus bimaculoides
TGCGAGCTTACGTATGTCCTCAGCAGTTACAGCCCATGTTTCACTGCCATGTAGCATGGCTGTTCGTACACATGCGTCATACAGTCTGCCTTTTACTCTGAGTGAGAGTCCCTTTGTCGCCAGCAGGGGTAAGAGCTCTCTAAACTTTTCCCAGGCTATTCTTATTCTAGCAGCTACACTTTCAGTGCACCCACCCCCACTAATAACTTGGTCGCCCAGATAGCGGAAGCTATTGACTACCTCTAGTTTTTCACTCTGGAATGAGATAGAAGTTGTTTCCTGTTTGTTTACAGTTTTTATTGCACCTGAACATCTGCCACAAACAAAAACTAACTTCCTAGTTAACCTGCCTTAACTAGGGAGTTAGTTTTTGTTTGTGGCAGATAAAAAATAAAAACACAATGTAAAAGGTAGAAAATAGAAGATGAATGGTAAGGATTAAACTTACCTGAGTGAACTCTGGTTGACGATCTGGTTTAGCACCTTCATCTCTGAAACATTTTGCAATTTGAAAATACCTGTCAAGGCCACCAGCCATTAGCAACTGCTTGAACTGTTACAAAAACCAAAAAATGGAAGACTGAGTCAGCAGAGGTGGTTGTTGTGGTTCCCACCCTCTCCCCACCAAGGGTAGCTCTGGTTGAGCAGATAATCAACCTTCTCCACCTACACTTCCTTCTCTACCTTTACCCTCCTCTTCACCCTCTTCAAATGGGGGTAGAATAATTGAAATGGTAGAAGTGCCAGACTGGATGCCTAGCAACATTTAATTGGTCTTTTTGCATTTTGAATTCGTCTTTGCAAGATCCCTGTCTTGTACCAACGGGATTTTGGTGATGTGATTGAATATTTTTTGCATGACATTGAAATATAGGTGTGAAAGGCTGGATCTGGCCTTTTCAACATAAAACAGGTAAAATATTTGGGCCAGATATGGCTAGTTTAAATACTAAAGCGTTAAGGCTAAAACCCACTAATTCCCAGCTAATTAGCAATGCAATAACAAACGCATGTTTCACATTAAATAGTCAGACGATATCAATCTAATAACACTGAATTTTTATTGTTCTTTACTTTATTGTTTGTTAAGTATTTTGATTAAATTTCTTTAAATATTTCTTATTAAGTGATAATAACACAAAAGAACAAAGAAATTAAGCTTCTTAATTTTGTTTCAGAAATTTACATGATGGGGTCGATAAGTAATCAATGATTCCCTGAATAAATCAAAGACAGAAGAATTTTGCCAACCCTTGTTATAAACAAAGAGAATACTTTACCTGTTGTGGTGACTGTGGAAGACTGTAGAACTTCCCTGGGGTGTGGGTGGGAACAATGAATTCTTTGGCACCCTGAAACAGAAAATAATTCCATTAAAATTAACTTGATATCTATTTAATATTTATTTATTTATTATAGTATCATATTTAGTAGACAAGAGCATTTGTGGTCGGCTGTTTGGTTGGTCAGTCAGTTACGGTTTTTCAACAGGTTAATCACTGGTTCACTGCATTTCTGGTGACTATAACCTGATGTAGAACAAATATTTCAAGAGACTTCATTCATAAAACATCAGCAAAAGATATATGCACTCACACATACACATATATACCATGGTCTCTTAACTCTCTGATGAAGTTGTAGAGGTGCTATTGTGACAGTGTGTGTGTGTTGGGTACCTTATACTTGGCAGAGCCCATCCTACACGAGGTGAAACCACAAATGATTTCATCCAGAAGGTGAGAAAGAGAGAGAGTCTGGTTGCTTTTAAATAAAAGGTCCAGTGACCTCACTGAAGCTTTGTAGCTCACTATTTTGATTCCAGAACATATGTGAGATACGTGTATGTGAATATATGTAAAATGCTCTGGTTAGCATTGCTTTCTGAGGTTCTGCAAGAGATTATTAATTCAATGTTTCACTAGAACCACTTCCTTTGTGATTGCCTGACTTATTTCAAAACTTCTTTGTCTGTTTAGTGTCAGTAAAAGACTCTTTGTCTAGTATTGTTTGTCAACTTGTGGTTTTAACCCTCAGAATAAAGCAAAGCATTGTCTCATCAATGTCTTGTGATGAGCAACGACACAAGGCAAACACAACTTACCCCTGGTGTCCTTCGAAATAAAACTGGTGTCTCTACATCAACAAAATCTACAAAAGAAGGAAAAAAAAAACTAAAACAACATATATCATCATCATGTGTGTGTGTGTGTGTGTGCGTGTGTGTGTTTGTGTGCGTGTGTGTGTGTGTTTTAATACGATCACTAATTAATTTAATAACATTGACAATGACTTAGCAATGGAGTGTCGTTAATCACATCCTTGAGTCTTTAAAAAAGGTGACTGTTTAAAACTACACAGGATTATATAATATTAGAAGCACATTGCCTGGAAAAAAAAGACAGGATGGGCATGGTTGGAGTGCTTTGCTCAACCAGAGCCTATATGGAGTTAAGCAACAACAGCATTAACAAGTCAACAAGAAACCTTTATAAAAAATATAAGAGCTTACCATGTTTATTGCAAAGAAATTCCCTAATTTTCATTGTCATTGCCGATCGCAGTCGGAGATTGTGTTGCATTCTTTGAGTCCGTAGGTCTATATACCTGTATTCCATACGAAGTGATTCTTTCACCTGATTTGAAAGAGGAGAGGGAGAAAGACTTAGAGAGACATACATTGAAAGGATGATAGGTGGATAGAGAGAGAGAGAGTGGGGGGAGGGATACAGATCATCACTTGGTTAGAAACAGGGTTTGGACCTTCTCCAAAATTCCTTTCAAATTTAAGATATTTGCAGATCATTGATGGTTTTTAGATAACCTGTCATGTGCCAGTATCTGAATTAGAAGAGGCATGTGACTAACCAGCTTTGACAAGTAGACATCATTGTTGTAGCAGGAAAAAAAAAAAAAAGACAGAGAAAGGGGGAAATAATATGTCTTTGAGCCAGAAATTGGCTCCTTTTAGAAATTGGCTAATCTGTCAGGTGGCTTTTTTTTTTGGCATGCAATGAACAGCAGCACCTTTACAGACGAATAAGACTTACATAATCCAAATCCATGCGGTAGGCTAGACTTTCCTTAAGACATCCAAAAGACAAGTGACGGATTAAGTCAACTAGCAAAAAAACAAACCTAATTTGGTTCAATGAGTTTCAGTGTAGTTTCCATGTGGCCCTAATTTAACTTTCGATGCTTGGGTAGAAGATATTTGCTCAAACCCAGAACTGTATGATCCAAAAACAAACATCTTAACCACAGAACCATGTCTGTGACCGTTGATGTTCGAACATAAAAATTGGAATCAGGGAAATTTGTCTAAAAATGGAGTTTATAAAAACTTAAAAATAGATAACCTCATGGAATTTCTTCATTTGGAATGGTAATTTAGTGCGACAAGAATTTAACACATGGAAATCAGAGAGCTTTACTTCAATACTTCCAGTCTGCATTTTCTGAAATAAAGAATTTGAAACAAAGTAAGAGAAACAAATAAATAACAGCAACAACAACAACAATATTAAATATAAAACAATTCTAATTTCAAAGACTAAAAATGTCAATTTTATGGTTGGTTTCTTTGTGTAAAAGATTGCCACTTGAATACAAGATAAATCAATGACATATTGGAATCTAAAGATATAAATGTTATATGCAGGATGCATTCAAAAAGTGTGCATGACTTTTGGCCCACTGTGTGTGTGTGTGTGTGTGTGTGTGCCTCGTTGTCTTTACATTGCATGTTAGATATAAGTGAATATCACAGCCATGCAACACATGTCATCCCTTTCAGTTGCTTCAGTCATTAGGCTGTGGCCATGCTGGGGTACCATCTTGAAGAACTTTTTGTCAAATGACTCAACCCCCAGCACTTTTTTTTTAAGCCTAGTACTTATTTTATCAATTCTCTTTTGCCAAACTGCAAAGTGACAGGGGCATAAGCACACCGACACTAATTGTCAAGCAATGGTGGGGAACAAACACATACACACACAAACACACATACACGACAGGCTTCTTTCAGTTTCCAGCTACCAAATCCACTCACAAGGCTTTTGTCAACCCAGGGCTATGTCAGAAGACATTTACAGCAGGGGACTGAACCTAGAACCATGTGCTTGGGAAGCAAGCTTCTTATCATCCAGCCATGCAAACATGTCAGGTTATGGAGAAATACTCTCTCAGCTGCAAACGAGTGGAGGGCTGGCAATAGGAAATGCTTTTGTCTGTAGATTGTTGAAGTAGAAAATTTGTCTCAACAAATTCCTTCAGACCCATGCAAGCATGGGAAAGAGGACATTATGATGATGATGAGAGTTCATTTGCCAATAAACCAAGTCTATTCAGAGATTGTCATTTATTGAAAAACAGAAAAATACAAAAACAAAACAGAACAAAACAATCAACTTACGTCGTTTTGTTGATCTTCTGGCCGTTTTATGACGGTGCCCTGCACTTGAATCACCGATTCCAAGGGTAAATTTGAGAGGAGAGGATGAAGTATGTCTTGCTAACAATGAAAAAAGAAACAAAGAATTCTAAAACTCCATTAAATTTGGAATAACAATAATTTTATTGAACTAATTTATTGCATCAGATTATTTAGTTCTCTGATGACAATGATGATGATGTTCTTTTTTAAATATCTCCCTATTTCTTTCTATTTACCTTTTCTGTTGGGATGAGAACTTGCGTTATTCCTTGCCAGTCACGTAGCAACAGGAACTGATCCAATCTTTTGTACTGGAGCCAACCACAGAGAACCACAACTTTGCCAACATCATCCAAGCTAAGTTCTCCACATGAATGACTGCGTGATCTGAGGTAACTGCTTACCATTCCTGTGAAACAAACAAATAATAAATGCATTTAAGAATTTTTTAAAAATCTTGTTGTTCCTTAACACCAAATTGGTCAACATTGAGCAGACATATAATTAAAGGCCTTCCAACCACGACCATCCTGTCTTTTGCTATGGCATAATTGCACTCTGGACTACGATATCCAATGAACTCTTTTCTTTTCTTTTACTTGTTTCAGTCAATAGACTGTGGCCATGCTGGGGCACCACTTTGAAGAATTCTTTGAGTTTTTTTAAGCCTGATACTTATTCTATTGGTTTCCTATGCTGAACTGCTAAGTTATGGAGATGTAAACACACCAAACCTGGTTGTCAGGCGGTGTGTGTGGAGAGGGAACAAACACAGACACACATAGATATACATACATACATATAAGATGTGCTTCTTTCAGTTTCCCTCTACCAAATCCACCTACAAGGCTTTGGTTGGCCTGAGACTATAATAGAAGACGCATGCCTAAAATTTCTTCCACCCGAATTGAGTTCTTCAATCATTTATTCCATGTTTTTTATTAATTTTCTATTAATTGTGCTATTTCTATCCAGCAACTTTGACATATTTATTATTGATCAAATAAATATTTTTTTTAAATATAAATTTATGAATAGGAATTTTATGAAATATCGTTATGCAACAATTTATTAATCGCTTTTTATATGAAGTGTAAATGTTGTAGATTCAATGGTTTTGAACAGAAAATAAATCATTATTGTCTGAAAATTCCTCACTTCACTGAACAGGAAATAGTAGACAAAATACAGTTTTTAGCCTCATGACAAAAACACTTTAAAACAAAGACCCAAGAAGAAAGAAAATTCTTTCAAACAGAAACACAAACCAGGTTTACTTTAAGATACATTTCTATAACAATATGCATATCTGTATATAATAATAGCTGCATGAATGTCGATTCATTTCTCTGGTCATGCTTTACATTGTATAGAGAGGTGGGGAGTGAAAGAGAGATACAGAGAGAGAGAGTCAATGTATGAGGTGAGGGATGAGTGAACAGGCAAGATTTTGTGTAAATGACAGAAATTATGGGGAATTTGGTTTTATTTTAAGAGTAAGATAATAAATAGTTTTCTTTTAGAAATTAGAATTCATTTCATTGTTTTGTATATAAACACCAAGAAATGTGATGGAAGTTGAATTATAATTATTGTAAGCCATATTTCTTGATATTACCTTTGGTGACTAAACTATACTTTAAAAATAACCTTTCACATGATACATAACACTCTAGTTTTGTAATCGATTAAGTAAATGTGACATGTTATAATAGAGTTATGTAACAGAACAAAATAAAAACACACACATAAACACACAAATACCAGCACAAAATGTCAAGTAAGAAATTAACCTTTTCATTTCATGATCATATACACCTGACTGAGGTCCTGATAAAGTGTCTTTTACACCTCGTCCATTATCTGTACTTAATTTAGGATAATTTACCCTTGTTCCGCAATCCCTCATCTACAGATTTGCTCATTAGATCATCCAAAATCATTATTTATCATTAAAAGCATAAAGATTGAGATTTCTTTTCCACAATATGTTGAAAGGAAAATTCTGACATTCACACTTTTCACAACACCATTAGCAGCAGCAGCATAGGGGAAGGCATCTAAATCAGGTTAGCAGACTCCAGACACTGTTCATTGGAACAACGCCATAACTGTTTGGTGTTTGACAAAAATCAATAACTAATCCTTTGCACTGTTGCAATAAATCGAATTTGATTGTTTAGCTTTGCATGAAAAGAGTTATGTATGAAAAGGTGATTGAAGATGGAAATTAATAAGTAATTAGCAAAATATGTATCAACAGGATCAGAAGAAAGTATCAATCTGTGATCATAGGTATATATCAACAGGAATGGTAGGCATCAATAGAAGATCAGAGGTATGACAGGCAGAGATGTGTATTAATGTGATCAGAGTTATATATCAATAATTAATCAGAGGTAAATATTAATGTTATCAGAGGTATGATAATATTAATATTTGACCAGAACCAGGTATGGATGGCACTCCATCAGTTATGACGACGAGCATTCCAGTTGATCCGATCAATGGATCAATCTGTTCATGAAATTAACGTGCAAGTGACTGAGTACTCCACAGACACGCATACTCTTAATGTAGTTCTCAGTGAACTGAAGCAGTGTGAAATAAAGGATCTTGCTCAAGGTACTGCTGGGAATAGAACTGCATGAGTTCTTGTGGTTGTGACCCCAAACCCTCTCAACACTAAGCCAGCCACGTCCAACAGAGCCGAGCATTGGTACGTGGTCAGAAGATGTCTCAACAGAGTAAGTTATCGATGAGTAATCAATATCTGATCATCAGAGGTATATATCAATAGATGGTCGGTTGCAGGTAGAGAAGATGATCAGAAGTATACATATCGACATATGATCACAAGTGTATATCAACAGGTGATCAGTGGTATATGTCATGTAATGAGAGGCAGTGAGGACAGGATTGGGAGCGATAAGCATAAACTTAATGCATGAAAAGAAGAAATGTGAGGAAGAGGAGATGTAGTTTGGTTTAGTGTGGTAAGGTGTTACCCTTTCTTTGTTTCAGTCATTAGACTGTGGCCATGCTGGAGCACTGCCTTGAATCAATCCCAGTCCTTATTTTTTAAGTCATTACAGTTTCGGGCAGTTACATTTGAGACTGTTCGATCTGGTTGCCTCCATATATATAAAATAACACTATGAACAACCAACATCGGGAAAGACAAGGTGGTTATGGTAGCAACAGAACTCTATAAAATGTACACAATGATCAGAACATTACAACCATTGTGTGAATAACATTATTACATACACACATACAATTATTTACACACATGTAGTCATATAAACACATCCATACACACACACGTGCTCTGTGTGTGTGTGTGTACAAAAAGAGAATTATGTCAAGGTTTATTTTTTTATAATTCAGTCATCCAAATATGTTCTCACACACACACAAGCAGATATGCATTCATACACACACACACACACACATGTGAATACTTGCACATAAGCACACACACATAAACAAACACATAGCATGTAACCTATTAATAGCAAAAGAGAAATGTTTTGAATTCCACAGGATTTTTTTGTTTTTCCATTCCAATAGAAACATCTGTGGCAGTTATTTCAAATAATATAATTCACAAACCGATGAATACCCCCAATAATTGGGGGTAATTTTTGTAGTAGAGAAAAAATACAAAAATATTTTAGCTCACATTTCTTTATTTGTGCAAATAAAAACTAAAACATTAAAGAACAATCCACATATTTTTCATCTTATTCCCCACCATTTCATTCAGAAAGCAGAATATAGAGCAAGCATCATCATTTAGCGTCTGTTTTCCATGCTGGCATGGGTTGGACGCCACACCAAGTGAAATTGAAATCGAACCAAATTCGACGACTCCCATGCCAACCTCTCCTTCGTTGGACACTAAACTCAGCTTGCGAAGACTTGTTGGGGCAAGTGAAATCGAAATTGTAATTGAACCAAATTCGATGACTGGCACCCGTGCCAGTGGAGTGTTAACAGCACCGTCCGGGTGTGATCATTGTCAGAGCAGCTGTCTGGCTTCCGTGCCGGTGGCACGTAAATAGCACCATTTGAGCGTGATCGTTACCAGCATCGCCTTACTGGCACTTGAAAAAAAAATATAAGAATTGGATGAGATATGATGGCTTGGCCATCTCTCCCCAGTTCTTATATTAATCATTAAATCCAGAAATACAACAACACGAGGGATAACGGTAACAACAGAACATAGTTTATTCTAGGTTGGTGTAGAGCCGTTTCATTCCTGGGTGAACAGGCATGCTGCTGGGATACCAAAGAAGCTTCGACCACATGTCGGGGTCGAGTTGTGTGAATACGTGTTGTCACCACCGCTGCTAGAGCGAAAAGAGATCGGACGCTATAGCTTTCTCTCCACCTGTTGCATTGCGCATGCGTGCTCGGGTACTTCCGCTGACGGCAAGTCCCTTGCACATGCGCAATGGCACTTCCCAAGATGGCGGCCAATGGCGGCCACACGCGCCACTACAAAAACATTCAAGCGAGGTCATTGCCACAGTTCATACAATGGCCAAGAATGAATCAAGTATACAATAATCAGCTGTCACATGTTGACACCATTTATGGATGTCTTCCTCGGTTTAGGGGAAAAGTTACTTGATTCAGAATGTTTCTGTTAATTGAGCAGTCAAGAACAGATTCCAGAACTTCTGGGAACACCACTTGACAAATATACCGATGCCCTATCCAAGTGAAATTTGTCTCTAAACAGCGAAGTACTTCGAAGTACGATCGTTGAGTTTAATGGCACTTTTAAGTTGTTTTCAAATTTTCTATTTCTCGGCTAGTTTCAAAAAACCAAAAAACCGCACTATTTTTTTAATGCATTAAAGCATAATTATTCTATACCGCCTCTTAGAAAAGTTGTATACTTGAGGGGTAAGCTTCACCAAAAGTCTACCAATGGACGTTCTCTTTGTTTTACGAATGATACAAAAAAGGTCTCTACCCAACGTGCACAAACTCTTCTTCTACTATATCTGCAGTGTCTCAACTTCCAGACACTAAACTAAATACTTTTGTTCCATTACTCCATAACTACCTTCCTTTCTAACTCCTCATACCTGGCCCCCATAACAGCTAGAGAGGTGACAAACACTGCTTTTTAAAGACAGACGAAAAAGAAAGGCTTTTTTTAAAAAAATTTTTCATGACGTATGTTATTCCAAACAGCTAGAAAGGTGATAAGCACTGTCACTCATTATCACTCTTTTAATATATTTTTAATAACCTAAGCGGATCCACAACAGCTGGGGAGACAATGAGCATTGAATAGTGTGATAAAATTAAAAAAGTTTTAATGGGAGAAGAGCAGACTTCTGACGTTTCATTCAGAGAATTTCCTTGAGGAAAGCATAAGTACGTTGAGAAGCAGGGACTAAAGTTGATGCACCTGGTTAAATAGTTGTGCAAAACATTAACCTTGCTGCGAAGCAGGTGCTAAGAGTGGTTTCCCCTTAATCGTATCTCCAAAATCCCCAACGACAGAAAACTTCGTGCAACGATTTTAAAGCATTGACATAATATGTGTGTGTGTGTGGAATATGTTAATTCAAATATGTTTATATTTACAACAGAGCAACCATAATGACTTACAATGTGGCAAATTTCTAAACTAAAGAAGTTTATAGAAACATTTGTTGAAGCGATGTACTAATTTCTCTTTAAAACATTAATAATAACAATTAAAAATGAGATCACAATTCAAAAGTTAATATTTTCACGAAATAAATTAACTTTCATAATAGCATTAACCGAAATAAAATATACTTCACAAACGAACTTAAATTAATTAACCTTGTACTTTTTGTATTTAACATTCGCCGGTTAAAATGACTTTCTCATTTGCTTTTTACAGAAATAATTTCGTTTAAAGATTCCCAACAGAAGATGATAAATTAATCTCATTACTCACGGAGCATAGGTCTTCGGATGATGTTTAATCCATTCTTAAAATCGAATAAATTTAATTTTTTCATATTTTGAATTAGCGAGCTTTTCACATGTCCCGCCATGGTGTCTGCAATACTTCTTTTTATATTACAAAATTAGAAATAAAACATTATAAGACTAAGTAAAATTAATTTTTTTTCACACTGATAACAACTCTGTATTAACATTAATAATCAAGGAAAAAAGTAATAATCGATTGTTTATGTTATATAATTAATTCCAGATATAATGTCATCGGCATAATTATTCATGTTAAGAAGTATGTTAATATGAAGTTTCGATTCGGCAAGATTAATTTAAGCTTCTTTATGCAACCTGAAATCGTATTTGCATGACAGAAAAAGCTGCCAAGTCTTGGTTGGCGACAGAACGAATGAAGTTTCGTTTCATCAAGAATTTTTTCGGTAACCTGATGACAAATTCATAATAAACAGCTTGATAAAAAGAAGCTGGTTGGCGATGGAACAGATAAAGTTTCGTTTCGGCAACATTAATTTCAGGATTGTTTTAATGCAACCTGATGATGAAATCGTATTTGCTTGGCAGAAAAAAATGTCTTGACTGGTCACAGAACGAATAAGGTAAACAACAGCAATAATTCCCAACAATTTTGATATCATGCTTTGAAATATATATATATAATTTTAGTACAATGTAATGCTGAACTGAGATGTAAACAGAAAAAGAGGGAAGAGTGTTTGAGAAGAAGACAAAACAGCTTTTATTTGTAAATAGTTGTCACCTTTTATTGATTTCCTTGCCATTCGAGTCTGGATTGTTATTAAAGAGATTCAACTATTTCTCTCTCTCTTTGACATTCAAGTCTTTCAGCAATTCAGGAGAATGCGTCTGGATTCATAAAATACTTTAACGCGTACATTCTTCTCTTATCTCTCTTTAGTTTTTTTTTATTTAAATTTAAATTTTCTTCTTATCGAAGCAACAACTATGTAAGGAGGAGAAACCTGTTTGATTGGGGACACCCCCTTTTATATATAAACAAAAAAACAAACAAAAGAAGAAGAAGACAAATATATATTCTTGGAAATTCCAGCTTATAATGGATGAATGGTGATGAAGGAAAAGACAACACATTTCTATGTCTGTGGTTTATTTGAACATTCTACCTGTTCGCAATTTACCCTGTTGCTCGATCTTGAAACATTTGCCGCAGAAAACAACGGAAATAGATCCGAGAAAAGACAAGACATTTATAAGCAATCTGTGATTGTACTGTGCTTTACTTGAAGCCACTGACGGACCCAAAATGATGCTCATATCTGGTATTTGCTGAGGTTTTGTGAAAAAGTCAGTTATATATAATGCAGGAAACACAGTATAAGAGCTTCAAAAGTAAAAGGAAAGTTTGCAAAATAGTTTTAAAAATAATTGCAGGAAAAGGAAACCTCTGAATAAATATATATATTATACACGCATACCCCAGTATGTCTCTTTTTCGGAAACTTCTTGGTGGCAATGAGCCGATCAAACCAGCAACTCCACCCGGACACCAACCCATGGGGGCCCAACTTCAGCGAAAATTCGCAAAAGGAGTTCAATATAACAGTAAGTAGTCGTGTTTATTGTTCCTACACTTCTTCCTTCTCCTGTATTCTTGTTTTCTGTTGATTTCTCTTTGTGTACACACACACACACACACAAATATATATATATATATATATATATATATATATATATATATATATGTGTGTGTGTGTGTGTGTGACAAACACGCCTGCTTACTCCATTCTCACTCCTGATCTAGTTTTTTTTCTATTTTCTGTCTAAACATTTGAATGAATAAACATATTCTCATCCATCCATCCAAATATCGATCAAGATTCTATATACCAATCAAGCCATCGAGCCATTTCTACCCCTCTACCGGCTGTCCTTAAAGTTTTAACACTGAAACCGTCACAATTCGCAGCCATCTAAATGGATATTCGAATTATCAAAAACCATATTTGTAATCACAAAATTTAATGGTGTATGGACATTTTTTTTCCATATTATGAACTGAACGTGTACATTTAGACACCTAGTGCGATAGTCTGATTATGTGTATAAAACTGTGGTTATATATAATACACACACACACATTCAGTATACGTTATACGTTTTTTTACCTGTCGTTTGTTTATTTACAATACATTTTTTCATTTATACATGTGTGTGTGTTCAGTTCTCTTATCTTGTTTATATTTTCAAAGTTGCAACAAACGAGTGTCCTAGTTTTCTGCTGCAGTTTCCCTTCCTTAATCATGTCATGTTTTATTGCTGACTTGTAAAGAAGTATTCTGATTAACTGAGCAGACGAGACAAACGTGTGCCGACGGTAAACAAGTATTTTCTTAAACATGGATGGACTGGCAATCAGATAGTGGTATGTTGTGCATATCTTATCTGTGAATGATTCCCCCCCCCCTCCATACTCTAGACGTTTCACACTACAACCTTGAGGGATCATGGAAGAGTGTCTTGTTACACTGGCCCCCAAAGTTCCGTTTCTGTACAAACCAAACTCTGGTATACATGAATACCGGAAGTAGGACCTTTCCATTGATATGTCTTAGATTCTCTACCTGTCCCCACACGCTTCCAGGTGAGCTCGTTCACATTTATTAGCAGAAACAATGTCGCCGTGTTTTAAACAAGCAAACCACATTATTTGCTGTCTATAAGAGAATATAATTCATTTTTGCGGGTGGTTTGATCTACCACCATAGTTTACAAGACTTGAGCTGTGTATGTGCTACAGTAAAATGCCAATTGTCTTTAACATCATTGTCGGAAGAGTTTAAGGTAGCAAAAAATTCACTGCCCCACGATGCTATGGGATTTATTGGGTTTCACTGTTCGTGCGACTAAACCAACAGTATTGACTAGAACCATATGGCGTATGAGAAAAATTGCAGAGGCTGCTGTAGAGACTCTCAAAATGAAAGGGGGTAACAGGAGATGAAATCATGGAATTACACTGGACGAATTGTTTTCTCAGCCGAATGATAAAGGTAGCCAAAATACTGGGACCAACAAAATTCCTTGCATTAAAAAAGGGAGACATGTGAGGCAGAAGCAGCAGAATCAGGATGCTAGTAAGAACAATATAGGATCCATGTAGAGCAAGGACAGTTTGGAATACAGCTGAGCTAAGGACAGCAAGCACAGAAGACGTGGAAAATGGAATTAGCCAAATTAGGATTTCTGTGTTTACCTCCAGAAACAGTTCTGCAACCATAGGATGAATTTGCTCAGATAAAATGCTTAGTTTTGACTATTAATTTTGCCATGAAGGAAAACCATTGGGCCAGCAGATTTCCAAGATATAGCCCATCCCTCCCCCCCAGATCATCACAGATTCTTTTCCATGTTTAACAGCTGGAAGAAAGCAGTCTGGGTCAAATGCTTCTTTTGGCTGTCTCCACATGTATATTCGGCTGGTGGTCAGAAATATGGTAAAGGATGACTCATTTGAAAAAATAACATTCTTCCACTGTTCTAGGGACCAATTCTGTGGGTTTTTACTCCACTCTAAACGCTTTGCAACAAGATTGTCTCAGAAATAAAGTATTTTGTTTCTTTTTACATGAAATATGTTTACAGAAGTGTTTAGTGTCTGTAATCAATGTGCACACACAAACAATCCCTCTTTACAAATAGACAATATTTTGAATTAAAAGAATGAAGAAAAACCATTATTCTCACAGTTTATGTTGCTAAAGTAGCTGCTATTGCTTTCATGGCTATTGTTACCTTAATTATAATCTTTAGTTTTATTGTCATTGAAATGACTATTTTAATGTGTAATTTAACTATTAGCAGGACTGTCATGTCACAGTCTAATTAAATGTAAATTGTTATAAAATGCATTAAATTTTTCTATTTCATTGATAGTAGTTTGACAGCTTTCTTCACTGAAAACAATCAGGTCAGATTGAAGGACTTCCACAAAGGAGGAGGACCTGGTAGGAATGATTGTTTCTCAGAGCAAAGTGGGAGTGAATTTTAGACATGTTTACATGGAAGATTTACAGTAACAGTGCTAATTGCGACTGTCAAAACAAACACACACACACATGTATGCGTATATATAATATATACACATATGTGTATATATAATATGACACAAGGATGGAGGATATCGGGCTTTTATAGAAGATCACAACATTTGTTTCTGCACCACCCCAACCTTTGGGCGGGCTTGTGCCCATTCTCCTTTGCTACCATGAGGCTTTGTCAGAGCTGGATTTTCTATGGGGAGCTTTCCCTTGTTTACCCCCAAGCTCAGTTTCTAGATATGAGTGGTCACAAGACCAAGGCCTCTACCACGATTTTTAAGAAATGTAATGGAAAACTAGCTCAGGAAGGCAGGGACACTACTCCCTGAGACCCCTTTCGGAGCCCCCCTACCTAAATATATATATATGATGTACCTAAGTATATATATATATATATACACACCAGGCTTTAACAAAATATGTACTGGTGTTAATTTGTTCAACTAAAGTTCTTGAAGGCAGTGTTGCCCCAGCATGACTGCAGGAATATAGGAGTTTTGCAGTCAAGAAGATACATGGCTACCTCCTCCTCAGTTGGAGGGAGAGAGAGACATAACGGATGCATTCCCTATAATGTATTATGCAAACCTGAAACATATGTATTAAATGAACATGTGTGTGTCTTGCAAGCTTCTTGATGTGAAACCATGTGTTGAAACAGATATTGTTATACATGGGGATGGTCATATTTTGCCAATTAAACATACTATAAATATATATTTATGAAAGCTTTTTCCAAAGTTAGTGAAATTGTTGCTCTGCTCAGAGAAAGTAGGAAGTTGAAGTGATTTATACAGCTTTTTATTATCATTTTGGAAGTTCAATCCAGCGGCCGACCTAATTGAAATCAAATATTGGTATCTCAGCTGTCAGATGGAATTAGCTCTACTGTTTTCACAGAATTAACCAACTGTGGTAATACTGCTTACCATTTATTGATCAATGAAGATGCCAACTGTGGTATTTCTTTTTTATTAGTTTTTCAGAAAGACATACGTTGCAGAGCATTGCATATTTTAGGTCATTGTCACTGTTTATTTTATTTAGTTTCATGGTTTTTAGCCTGTTTTCCGTATGCTTAGAAAGAAGAAAGACTTGTTGAGAAAAAATGGTTAAAGATAGGCTGTGTACCAAAGTTTGAAAGCAGTATTTAGTTCCATCTTCACTAGTGTTGTTAAACTGGTGAGAGGTGAATTTCTCTAACTCTAACTTTCCTTGAAGTATTGGATCTGTTAACCAGTGGCCAATGAAACTGAACTATTTAATGATATATCATTTCCTATACTGTTAACATCTCTATTACCATCTTAGCTCTTCAACTATTTCACTTCTTTAATCATCTTACTAGCCATCTTCTCTCACTCGTCATCTCACCTCTAAACCATATCATTCTCATAAACCTCTCCTCTTTAACCTTCTATAACATCATTTGAGACACCTTATCTCACAAGCCATACCTTCTCTATTGCATCTCTCTTCTATGACCCTTTTACTCACCTTACCCTAATTAATCATCATTAGTCTGCATATTCACCCTGTTTCGATAACTGTCTCCCATTCTAGAACTTTCATCTTTCTGTCTATTTCGCCTCCACAGCCACTTCCCCTCCATAAGCTTCTCACTAAAGACAAGCACCAAAAAGTAAATGGTAATCTGGCAGCAGAATAGGTTATTAGCCAGGTTCTACCTTGGTCTACAATGATTTCACTGACTCTGTTAACGCCCTCGGGGAAATGCATGACTGTAACGCCGTCCATTCTTTATTCTGATGTCAACAGGAAAAGGTTGACTCCCCACTCACAGACATCTCCGAAATAATTGAGTCTGTTTATTGATCTGATGTCAGAGATGGAGGTTTCTTTAAACATTTTTGTTATCAGATATTTCACAAGCAATAATGAATATATATATATAGGAACTGTGTGTGTGTGTGAGAGAGAGAGAGAGAGTGTGTGTGTGTGTGAGAGAGAGAGAGAGAGAGTGTGTGTGA
>NC_069002.1:297926-299706 GCF_001194135.2 Octopus bimaculoides
TGTGTGTGTGTGTGAGAGAGAGAGAGAGAGAGTGTGTGTGAATGCATTGAAGGTATGTAAAAGTGAGGGTGAAGATATCAGCATGTGTGAGAGAGAGAGAGTAACGCTCCGTTCAGTGTTTATTGCCTTCTCACTCATCTTCAATCTCATTTAAATTATTCCCTCACAAGACCTCACTTTCTATTGGACAGTAATTATCAGTGAGACTGGCACCACTCACACACCAGACACCACATGACATGCTTCATCTTCTTGAACAACTGCTTGCTCTCTCTCTCTTTCTCTCTCTATCTCTCTCTCTCTCTCTTTCTTTCTCTCTCTCTCTTTCAATTTTTCCAATATCTTCCTCTCTTTTTTGTTACATTTCAGTTAACACCTACGTATGTTGTTTGTTATGTAGCCTGGGATGGGGAGAAGTTCAGTCCCAAAGACATTCTATCCATGACTATCCTCTCTCTCTCTCCCCTCCAATGCATCTCTCTGTGACTGAAGGGACACATTAGAGACGTTTATCCAGTTCAGCTGTTATTTAGAGTGGCCTTTTGATCCCAACCTCCACCCATGACTATCCCTGTTCCTGTTTTGATGTGATTGAAATTAAAATTTCCCATCTTCCTGGTACTTATTCTATCGCTCCCTTTCATTGAACCACTAAGTTATGGGGATGTAAACACCAACACTGGTTGTCAAGCAGTGATGGGGGACAACCACAGACATGAAGACACACACACACACATATATATAACAGGCTTCTTTCATTTTCCGTCTACCAAATCTACCCACAAGGCTTTGGTCAGCCTGAGGTTATAGTAGAAGACACTGGCCCAAGGTGACATGCAATGGGACTGAACCGAGAGCTACTTATTAACTTATTTTTAAAAAAAAGTTATGGCTAGGACAATTTTGGCCACAACTCTGCAGGATCAGACCTGACCTGGGGCTAAACAGCAACATGATTCAAAAAGGGAGTCCTTTACACAGACACTCAACCTGTTAGAAATAGCAGCTACATCTACTGTCAAATCAAATGTTTGTGTAGTTTTTAATTTTTTCTAATTAAAAAATGTAACAAAGTCATATTAGATAACATAGTCTCGTCCTAAAAGCCTTGCTTGAAATAAAGATGGGATGGTCATGGCTTGATTGTCTTTGATCACATCTGCTTCTTCAGAGCTCATTTGAGGCTAAACACCACCACCACCACCATCGTTATGGTTTCTCTATTTTTTTCATTGTCTGTTGTACCGGGGTAGTGAGTGAGTTGTTGCATAAATTCTTTACCACAGTCAATGCCTTGAATCTAGAATGCATCTTTCGTTTTTTGTACGCTCGTTGCAGAGTACACTTGTAGTAAACTTGAAATTATTTCATATCTTCTGATGATTCTGCGTTGCTAAGCACTCCTGATGGCCTCCTTTATCTCTCAGACCAGACCATATCTGTAGAATTAGCACCAGATCAATACAGTCAGCATTTACTAAACAAAACACAAACCAAACGTAATATGTATGTAACATCTCATCAGTTGTTAGGGTTCGTTAGGGTCTCTGAGAGGGTTTTTGTCTTTTGTCTTTTTTATTTTTTTTTATTTTACCATTAAAAAAAATAACTGAGTCATCAAATGTATTTTAATGGAAAGTCTACTTTGTCGCCAGCATATGTATATGTGTGTGTATATGTGTGCATGTATGTGTGTGTAAAACCCATGCAACATGGAATACAGATGCTAAATGACGATGAATAATATATCATCATCATCATCATCATCATTTAACGTCCG
>NC_069002.1:299716-320977 GCF_001194135.2 Octopus bimaculoides
CTAACGCCAACCACTCAGAGAGTGTGCCATGTGCAGAGAGAGAGAGAGAGAGAAAGAGAGATCCATACAATATACATTCAAACATGCATTCATAGATCTTTCTATTTCTCTGTCTTAACACCTATTCCTTCTTCAGGGATTGAGTACTCTTTCCTTTTTTTTTATAGCTGTCAGCCTTGTTCACATGAACAAAATAGAATAACTTTTGCATTTTGTTAGAGATACTGTAAGAGTATTCAATACCTCAAGAAGTAGAGTGGGTTATGATGGATAGACGAATAGATACATGTATCAATTTGTGTGTGTGTATACATACATACACTCATCTTCATCATTTAACATCCATGGTCGATGCTGGCCTGGGCTGGATGATTCTACCAGATCCAATACATCTAATAAGCACCGGATTGTTTCTGCTTTGGCATGGTTTCTATGGTCGGATGCCTTTCCTAATGCCAGCCACTTTAGAGAGTGTACTTGGTGCTTTTCTCATGCCACTAGCATCACCATACAGCTTGTGAAACCCAAGGGGAGGGAGCCTTATGCTAATAGATATGATGGTTAAAGTATGAAAAAAGCAGGTGAAAAGAGCTAATATAAAACATAACATACACTATACCAGAAGTTGGTGGCTTTCTCTGTTGCCATATGTGCCAGATGATGAAGTTACAGAAATAGTAAGGTGCTGTTAGACCCACCCAACCCATACCACCATGGAAGAAGAATAAAATGACAGACATAAATGTTGATGTCTTTTCATCTACCAAACTCCAGTCAAAGAATTTGGTTGATCTGAAGCTATGGTACAAGACACTTGTACCATGGTTTGGCTGGGTGATATTGAAACTGGAAACATGGAGTTGTAAAGCAAACTTCTTAACCATAGAGCCACATTCAGGTGTGGATGTATGTATGTGTGTGTATGTGTGTATTCAGTCGTTATTAGTTAATATTTAAAATTAGAACCTGTGAGAGTTGTCTCTTCAAACAAGAAAATTTTGTTTACATTATGGTTATGTCATTATTTAAAGAGAGTAAAATCTACGCAGAAATATACTGCTCGTATGTTCTGTGTGTGTGTGTGTACTCACAGACATGCATACAACCTTGGACACATACACACCACTTGAGAAACTGTTAGTGTTGGAACTGCATCAAGAGCCCTCTACACAGTAGACCTGCTATTCACAAACACTTCTTCCCACTTCATCTTTTATCCAGCCCATGTTTGTTTGTTTGTTTGTCAGACGTTTGCTTTGTAAAGCTTTCTGTTCTATTTTTAAGTTGATAGCTTTTTTATGTCAACTTGTTTATTATGATGGTGATGATGCTTCTTAACTCAAGTTTTTTTGCAACTTATCATTATTATTATTATTAAGGTTGCGAGCTGGCAGAATCATGCTGCAAAATATGCTTCACACATTTTCCCCGACTTTACATTCTGAGTTCAAATTCTACCAAGGTCGACTTTGCCTTTGGTGTCCTTTCTGCATCAATAAAATGTGTAGCAGTTGAGTACTGCAGTTGACGCATACCCCCTCCCCCAAATTTCATGCACACACACACACACTATTCAAAATATTGATGGCGATTACAATTTTGAAATATTTAATATCTCTTCATGACAGATCTTTTGAACAACAGAGGAACACATGAAGTGCTAAACATTGGTTATGAGAGAGAGAGAGAGTGTGTGTGTGTGTGTGTGTGACTGATTTAGAACTGTGAGTGATACCTGCTGACATTTTTCCTTTGTTCAATTCAGGAATTTTAATCCATAGATGTCAGTCTGTGACCTAATTTACTGCCCATTGTGATTACACTTAATTATATTTACCAGTGTTTGTACTGTTTCTAGTCTGCATAAAAATACTGATTTATACTTTGTTTTTGTTTACGCCTGCAATACACCCCCCCTCTCACTTTGTTATTTTTACAGTGATTTTCATGTCAACACTTCACCTGTAACATCTGCTTGGAAAGCATTCATTTTATATAAAATACTGTGTTTGCGAAGACCTGTTGAGTGAAGTGAAGTCATTGTTGTGGCTGATGACAGCGCTGCCTCATTGGCACCCGTGCCACATAAAAAGCGCCATTCGAGCGTGGTCGATGCCAGTGCCACCTGACTGGCCCCCATGCTGGTGCCACATAAAAAGCACCCGCTACACTCGAGCCGACCAAATCCTTGTGAGTGGATTTGGTAGATGGAAACTGAAAGAAGCCTGTTGTATATATATGTATGTGTGTGTTTGTATTTCTGTGTCTGTCTCCCCGACCATCACTTGGCATTCGATGTTGGTGTGTTTACGTCCACGTAACTTAGCAGTTCGGCTAAGAGACCGATAGAATAAGTACTAGACTAACTGGTGTCAATTTTTATACTTTTTGTTCTTTCAGTGAAGATTGTGATCCGTGGTGATCGAAACGTTGGTAAGACATGTTTGTTCTACCGACTGCAAGGAATGAAGTTTCGCGAAGAATATATTCCAACCGATGAGATCCAGGTAACCTTCCTTCCTTATACATTTGTGGCATTTTCATTCTAAATAATAATATAACCCTTTCCTGGGCTGTATTTCTAAAGAATTGGTCTGGCCCTTAAGTTAAGTTCTCTTCCAGCTTATAGAAGTGAATGGGGATGGTCATGGTTGGAATGCTTTTGATCATTTTTGCTCATTCAGGATTAACCTTAACAAACAAGCAAATACGATCGGGTCTTTTATTTTCCCTTCTTTTAATCCTTTCTTTTATCTTTCATCTTTTATTTGTTTCACTCATTTGACTGCGGCCATGCTGGGGCAGCACTGCCTTGAAAAATTTTAGTTGAACAAAGGACTTATTTTAAGCCTAGTACTTATTCTATTGGTCTCTTTTGCCAAAATGCTAAGTTAGAGGAACATAAACAAAACATCACCAGTTGTTAAATGGTGGTGAGAGACAAACACAGACACAAAGGCACACACACACACATACACACACACACACACACACACACATATACACATAGATGTGCACATATGTACAACGACGGCCTTCCTTCAGTTTTTGTCTACCAAATCCACTCACAAGGCTTTGGTCGGCCTGAAGCTATAGTAGAAGATACTTTCCCAAGGTGTCACACAATAGTACCAAACCCAGAACCATGTGGTTGAGAAGCTAATTCCTTTCCACACAGCCACTCCTGTGCCTTTATTCAGTTATTCAAGTCTATCATTGATCCTTTTATGGGGTTGTCTCTCAGAGAATGAAAATATTAAGCCCACCTTTGCATTCGTTTGTGTAGAACTGCTAAGAGTTAGTCATTTATGTACTCTCAACTAGTTGGCCATCACCATTACTAAACAGCTAATCAGTCACATACTCTCAGCTTGTTTGCCATCACCACCATCACTAAGCCCTTGTAACTTGTTCCTTAAGTCCTTTGGCCAAAGCTTCTTGTTCAAATAGCTTTCATTTTATGGCCATCTGTTTCAGCAGTGTTGATGTAAGGATTATCATGGGGAACGTATAATCCTTACTCAGTATTTAAGACCCTTGGGATTAGTCTGAATTTATATTCCTTTATTAGCAGTTTAACACAACAACCTCATTCATTGATTTTATTTAAGGTTTGTGGTTTTGCTGCTTGTTTCTGATACAACTTACTTCTGTATTATGGAATAAACTAACAGTTAAGGTTTCCAATGTAAAGTGCCATGAGGGCGTTCGTTTGTTGATTTAGCAGCTGAGAGGTTTGTTTTTTGTTCATGACAGCATTTGGCTTCAATGGAGAGATATTTACGGTAGAATTTTGTGTTTGGATGATCTTCCTGTTGCCAACCCTTATCTAATTTTCAGGCAAAGGATTTTTTTTTATTCAAGAGATCTTTGTAGGCATGGAATAACCAGTCATAATGTCAGTGTTCATGCACGTATGTACACAAACAGGTGTGACTGTGTGGTAAGAAGTTTGCTTCCCAACCACGTGGTTCTAAGTTCAGTCCCACTGCATGGCACCTTTGCTAGATCCTGGACTGACTTGAAGGTAAACAACTTGTAACAGACTAAATAACATACTGTACGGTGGATTTGAACCTTGAACTACGTGGTTGTGAAGCAAATTTAACCACATGGCCATGCCTGTACCTATATGTTGCTCACAAATGCTCAACTGGTTTGTAGTAATTAATTTGAATTGATCTGTTTTTGTTTCTGTTGCAGGTGACCAGTATCCAGTGGAATTATAAAGCTACGGATGATGTTGTTAAAGTTGAAGTTTGGGATGTTGTCGACAAGGGAAAGAAAAGGAAAAAAATTGAAGGTTTAAAAATGGAAAATGTTGATCAGGTACAAAAAAATTGCTTGTATTTATTTTATTATTTGCATAGGTGCAGGCATGGCTGTGTGGTTAAGAAGTTTGCTTCAGAACTGCATAGCTTGGGGTTCACTCCCACTGCAGAGCTGCTATATATACATTGTGTATGTGGCAGGGGGCACACACTAACTTAACCCTTTAGCTTTCAGATTGCTCTGTCAAATGTAAATCTTCTTTATTCTTATTTCTTCAAGTTAATCATCCATTATCTGGTAACTTCAAGATCTTAATGATCTGATAGTTTATTCTTAGAATGACATTGTAGGATAGGTGTGAGAGGCCAGATCTGTCTGGCCTGAACACAAAACAAGAAGTTGAATATTTGGGTTTACATGTTAAAAGGGTTAAAAGCTGTGTCGATGCCTACTTTTTCTTGGTGTTTCTTGATACATCTGATCTATTTTGCTCTTTACTTCAGAATATGGAAGACCATTGTCTCGATGCTGAATTTGTAGATGTTTACAAAGGTACAAACGGAGTTATCATGGTATATGATGTCACAAAACAATGGTAAATCATATAACATACATAATGTATTTACATATAAATATATATATATATATATGATGATGATGATGTGTGTGTGTATGGGTGAGTGCATGTGCATCTGTTATTTGTTGAGGTGTGCCAGGGACACATAAAAGACACCCAGTGCCACGCTGTAAAGTGGTTGGCATTAGGAAGGGCATCCAGCCGTAGAAACTAAGCCAAAACAAACTGGAGCCTTGTGCAGCTCTCTGGCTTACTAGTTCCAGTCAAACCATCTGAGCCATGCCAGCCTAGAAAACAGATGCTAAATGATGATGATGATGATGATGATGTTGTAGCATGATACTGCCATGTGGGGGAAGCTTATATTTTTTAAAGAAAAGAAAAATGCTAATTTGGGTTAAACATGTCAAAACAAGGAGACACAAATGCTCGCACTCTGTAAAGAAGGTTGTTGGCATTAGAAAGGGCTTCCAGCCATAGAAACCCTTCCAAAGCAGACATTGGAGCATGATGAAAAGAGCTGGAAGAAATGTCACTAAACAATTTTCATTAATACGCTAACGATGCTCCTGCTCACCATTTTAATGATGATAATAATAATAATAATAATTCTTTCTGCCAAAGGCACAGGACCTGATATTTATGGAGAGGAGCAAGTATTTGACTGGTACTGACTTTATTAATCCCAAAAGGATGAAAGGTGCAGTTGGCCGCAGTGGAATTTGAACCCAAAATATCGAGCTGAAAGAAATGCTGCTAAGTGTTTTGTCTAATGTGTTAATTCATTCTGCTAGTTCAGTCCCATTTTGCATTAATTTAATTATAATTAGCTTCTTGTATACAGTGCTCTGTTGGGGGTGGAGGTGTATGTGTTTGTATGTCTTTTATTTGTATTTACTTGAAAATGGGAGGATAACCAAAATATTCATTTTCTTCTGTTTTCTATTGTTTTTTCAAGGACTTTCAGTTATGTTGAGCGTGAACTTGGTAAAATCCCAAGCCAAATCCCTGTTCTGGTGTTGGGAAACCACAGAGACATGGGACACCATCGTGTTGTCTTAGAAGATAAAGCTATTTATTTCATAGAAAGTTTAGACAGGTAAAGAGAAATGGTTTGCTTTTAGTTTCTTTGTTGTTGTTGTTGTTGTTGATATTTCAGCATTGGTTTATTCTTTGACTTGTTGTCCAAGTCATTGGATGGTGGCCCTGCTGGGGCACCTCTTTCGGGCTTCATCAATTGTATCATGCACAAAACTTATTTCTGTCTGATAATATATAATTAGAAATTTAAAATCAAAGCTATATATATATACTTTTGTTGTTTTAAAACAAGTATCTTCTTTTTTATAGAGGTAAAGATGCGGCCCAAATACGATATGCTGAGTCTTCCATGAGAAATGGATATGGTCTAAAGTACTTACATAAATTCTTTAACTTACCATTCCTTCAATTACAAGTAAGTACATGAAAGAGAGTTCATTGATGCTTCTTAACCATACTTGAGCCTCTGTGTGTGTCTTTGTGTGTATACTTCTGTGTGTGTGTGTGTTCTCTGTTTTAGCCATCGCAGCTACGACCATACTGGAATGCTGCATTAACCTTGTTTGGAGGGGTTTTCTTTTTTGATTTGTTTTGGGGGGGTGGTTTATGGATTTACTTGTTACTGAGTAGCTCTGACCACTACCACAAACACCACCACCAATAACTCACTGTTCTCTGCACCATCTTTTAGTGGAGTCGAAGACACAGGCTAGATATATGTCGCTGTTGTGGCAAGTGTCTTCTGCTATAGATCCATGTCAACCAAAGTTGGTAGATGGGAGATGAAGGAAGCCAGCCTCTTGTGTGTGTGTGTGTGTCTGTTCAATGAGAAACACAAGCTATGAGCAGTAGTGTTGTCATTTCTGTCAACAACTCATTTCATGCCTTCAAAGATAAAACTCCCTTCCCTGAAAGAAAGAGAATGCTTACTGACAATAACTGCATCTAGTTAATGCTAGTATGAGAGAATGGACCTGAAAGGAACAAATGAATGCGTGTTTGTGTGTGGATTTCTGTATCTGTATATATTGTGGTGTGTATGTTTACATGCAATGTTGAAACTGAGACAATGCAGCATTGCCCAAGCGCTAACTTTATTCTTTCCATTCGAGCAAGGCCATATTTGCTCTTGCACACTTCCATACACCATCACTTGCTCACTCCCGTATACTTACTTGTGTGTATGCACGCATATATATATTTATACACACACTCTTGTAAGTACCATTTTCTTCATTCTTACACAGAGGGTCACTTTGCTGAAGCAGCTGGAGATCAATTCAGAAGATATTCGCTCCACAATTGAAGAACTCAATATCCATGAAGAATCAGAAGAGCAAAACTATGATATGTTAGTATTTCTTCTTTCTCAGGCAAAAAAAAAAATTTAAAAAAAAAACAAATTTATCTTTGAGGTTTTGATTTCGATATCTTTGAACCATAAAATGTTGCAATATCAGCTTGTAACACCTTGTAACACCAAAGATGACCTGAAGGCAAGGACTATGACCGTCCAGAAGAGTTGCAGGAGATTTTGAAACCAATGGCGATTTTATTGAATTAATTTACTCTTTAGTATTTCAAGATATTTTTATGTAATTTTGGTAAATATATCTGTTAAAATGAAATGTTAGTGTTATTTTCATTTTTGTGTAATTTAGACAACAATTTATTCACCATATCCTGTGTGTGTATATATATATATATATATATATATATAGTTCTGAGTTAGATACATACATACGTATCCATCCATCCATTCCTTACTTCAGTTAGATAAAGTGTAACTCCTGCGTCTTCTACTATTGTTGATCACATGACAGTTCCTTTAGTTTTAATTGTTTCCTTCCAATTCCAGATTTATAGATAACCTCTGTGCCCAGCGGCGACAACAACAAGAAAAGCTAGCTGAGAAAATTATGGAAGAAGCCAAACAAAGGCAGGCTGAGTTAGCTGCCTCTGGCGTCATAACAAATGGGACAACATCACAGCCTGGTAAGTGAAATTGGACATACAAGGTGCATTCCAGAAGTTTTGAGACTGTTTTCAGAGTAGTTCAGTAACTCTCAGCAGTTATTGTAGTGTTACTGTGCATCTAATAAGCTGACCTGCCAGCTTTTGTTATTCCAGATTGAAAGGAGACAGTTGTAACAGGCACATCCTGCTAAACACTGCTTGTCACAGTTGTTAGCAGAATGCAGAGTGTGAAGACAATTAGGAAACTTGTTATGCAATGAAGTCTTCTTGGGTTAAATTGGGCAAAAATGCTACAGAAACTTATTAAATGCGCCTGATCGCTTATGGATTAACTTGTATGAACCAAGCATATGTTTCACTGGCACAAGAGCCTTTTCTTGACATCATGTGATGGTTGTAAATGAACATGACCATCATACTTGTGGGGTTGTTTGCTTCCAGTTTTCCATGAGAAATATATCTGGTCATGAGGAAACAGGAAGGGACTCTAATTGTAGAAAATCTGCTGCAACAACTTCCATTTGACCCATGCATGCATCAAAAAATGAATGTTGAAGGGACTTATCATCTCCCACTGAAATAGTTGACCTTGCACTCAAATTACAAAGAATTATTATTATTATTATTATTATTATTATTATTATGGTGGTGAGCTGGCAGAATCATTAGCTCAGTGGAGTTGATGTAATGACTTATTCTCTACAACCCCCACCCCTGCACACCAAACTTCCTGGCCTTGTGCCAAAATGTGAAACCATTGTTGTTGCCACATCTAATGCTTTATTTATACTTTTTCCCTTTCAGTTTCTCGGTCAGCATCTGCCAATTCTTTACCTAAATTACCAACATCCCAGTCTTATTCTCATTCCTTACCTGGTTCCGTTATGCAAATGCCCCCTGCTTCTCTGCAGTCCCCTACAAATCAGCCGCCAGCCTGTAATGGTGGAGGTGCAGCAGGAGGAGGAGGAGTGGCCATAACTGGAGGAGCTGGAAATACATCTTCCTCTGCTGGCAGTACACCCCAGGCAGAGCCCAAAACTGGCTTCTTTTCTCGGATATTTGGAAACAAGTTGCAGTTATCCACCCCAGATGTGAACAGTCAAACAGGTAAGAAGTGAAGAATGTTACACTTTGCAATTTCCTTTCTGCTTCATTAGCATTGTTGTTTTAACATCCATGGAGTTTATTGAGCCAGAGATTTTATGCCTTTCCTGTTGCTAACTTCAACCTGTTTCCGAGCAAGGTAATAGTTTTTTTGCTGAATATTGTATGACTGTAACCATCATTTACAGTTGTCATGCAATGTTGAGACCAAGTGACACAAACACACACACATGCACAATGGGTTTCTTTCTGTTTCCATCTCCCAAATCCACTCACCCACGATACTACACAAAGGGAATGAACCTGAAACTATGTGGTTGGGAAGCTAACTGCTTCACCACACAGCCACACCTAAATCATTTAAAATTGAAATTTTCTAGCTGGTGTATAAGATGATATCCTCATCTTATCTTGGAAATGGGTACAAGATTAACAGACCCCCTTAAACACCATCGTATACAATAACCTGTTGCCTGTCTTAACTATCAGGCACTTGTTTTGTTGGCTGTTTTCCACCTCCCACAAAGAAATGTAGCCCTTTATCCATTATGTGTCCTTATGACTCTCTGAGTGGTTGGCGTTAGGAAGGGCATCCAGCTGTAGAAACTCTGCCAAATCAGACTGGAGCCTGGTGTTGCCATCCGGTTTCACCAGTCCTCAGTCAAATCGTCCAACCCATGCTAGCATGGAAAGCGGACGTTAAACGATGATGATGATGATGATGATGATACAATTAGAATTTAGCATTTAGTTAAATCCCTTAACATTCTCAAGTGAAGGGAGGTAACTAGGTCAGCTTAACCTTCCATCCTTCCTGTGGCCAATCCTCACCTGTTTTGAAGCAACACAATATTCCCCAATGACCAAACGTATTTTCACAGAAGATTGAAAATAAAGAGCACAGCTTGTTTGATGGTGACACGATTATCACATGATGCCAAAACATGGAAACAAGCACACACGCACACACACACGCACGCCCTATATGATAGACTTCTTTCAGTTTCTGTCAAGCAAATCCACTAAGGCTATAAGTCAGCCTGGACTATAGTGGAAGACATTTGTCCAAGTCGTCATGCAGTGAGACTGAACCTGAGAACATGTGGTTGTGAAGCAAAAATGTTAGCCACACCCGGCTCTGCCTGTGCCTCCTCCTCTAAGTCAAATAAACAATAAAAAAATATTCTTTGCTTTCTTAAAATTCCATATTGTGATTATTTTCAAGAATGATTTAAATACATGTGACTTTTTTTTTTGTCAACAAGCTGTGGAAGTTAATGTTGAAAAGGCTGTGAAAAGTGTTGAGGAATTTATTCCAGATGGTGAAGAACTGGACAGTAGCTTTCTGGATGATACGAAGGATCATCGAATGACTGCTTCATGTAATCCAGCTAATAATAAAGACAAAGAAAGTGACAGGTAAACACGGTTTGCCAATTCGGTTTTCTTTCTCAACCATCCATACATTTCCTTCTGGTAAATGATGATGATGATGATGATTCAATGTACAAGTAGTTCTGTTGATTGAACACTTTAAGTTGTTGTTGTTGAAAATGCCCTGGGCTGTCCCTTGACTTTCACTACAATGTCTGCCTCTCTGTTTCAGTGATGAAGACTACAGCGGCAATCCTATGGTAGCGGGTTTCCAAGATGACCTTGACTCTGAGGATGAAGTAACTCTGAAGAACGCTGGCGATAGTAACAACAGCAAGCTCCATATCACGCCAAACCTTGATATCTCCAGTGATGAAGACATTCTCATTGTTCCAGTTGCGTCCAAGAAGCTCTCTCTTTCTGCCAGTAAGGACAACTCCAACGATAGTAAGAAGTCAACCAATTCCTCCTCTTCCAACTCTTCTACAACTTTCTCACAGAAGGCCAACCGGAAACTCTCTTCAGAATCAGAGCCTGACATCTCTGACAAAGTCCAAATTGCAGGTAAAACAATCAAAGAGCCGAGAAACGATGAGGAGCAACATTCAGAAGATAACGAAGATGCATCACAACCTCATGTGGCCCAGGATATTGAAGATATCAGTGAAGATGAGAACTCAAATGATATGCCCAACAGTCTAACACAGAGTTCAGCAGAGGTATTTATGATTTTTTTTTTGTGTCTTTTTTTATTTTTATTTTGTATATTTGGTTTGCTTTATTTTTATTATAATTTCTATTCACTGATTTATCGATGCCTATGTCATGTCTCAGTTCCATCCCATAGCTTAGACACACAACACTTTCCTCAATACATGAGCTTTTCCAAGTATTGCTGCCATCTGAATGCCTTCTAAGAAGTTTGGTATTTGTAGCTCTTGATGGCATTTTTTTTGTGTCTTTATGAGTGACAGATTTTGCTTTTCCAATCTCAAAACAACTCCAGCGTCACAGGGAATGGGATTTTTATGATACTCCTATCGAATGTGACCAAATGCAGTTTATTCTGCAGCATAATCTTTTTTTATGGTCCACACACTTCTTCTGTCGGTGTCACAGTGCTTGGATCCCGTTGGTGGAGAAGCTTTCATTCTGTCTGTCAAAAAAGCCATCAACAGCAGACATGATGACATCATCAGACATGTCATTAGAAAAACACAAATTTCACATCTTGCAAAGTAAACACAGCAATGTCACTCAGCACACTGCCGCCTCATGAAGGTCACTGTGCATGCAACCATGTGCTGCCATCTGTTGGTGTGCTACAGAACTAGTTTGAGAATATTTTAATACCACCTCGTACACACACACACACACACCGTATTGTAATTCCTTTTCTTATCACTTTCCATATTTATTTTCTATTCCCATCTTCAGATCCAAGGTAGTCACTCGATCCCATCAATAGATTTAACATACGAAGATCTTAGCATTTTGGAGAAAGGATTTAATTCTTCAGCAAGTAAGTAATTAAAAAGATTTTACACTTCTTGAAAGTTTGTAACCTCATTAATTTGTGTCGATTAATAATTGCTGATGTTTCAAATATGATGCTGTTAATGGAGAGAAAATGAGAAAATTATAGGCTTGGATGAACTCTAACGATTCTTTACAATTGAACAATGTTATTACATACAAGCAATTATAATATCCAGTCGTATAATTATATAATAGCTAGTAGTTATTGCTAACACTAGAATTTCTTCTTATTATTATTATTAAGCAGCCCTATGTCTTCCTTCTTGTAGTAGTCATCGGGTTGCCTCCCCTTATTCCAATTAATTAGGTTTAATAAAATAATTTTCTGAAATAGTTGCTTCCTTATCTCTCTCTCTCTCTCTCTCTCTCTTTCTATGTTCTGCTGACCAAGAATCCGATGACATTTTCATCCCTCCCTTTCTCTTTCTCTCATGTTTTTCTTTTTTCCTAAACCGCATCTTCTTCCTCCATCCTGTGCCACTTCAGATGCTGATTCTTCCATTTGGACCCCTGGAGATACAGACCATGACTCTGTAACAAGTGAGAAGAAAAAAAAGAAGAAGAAAAAAGATAAAGACAAAGTATGTATCCTTTGTTTATATAATTTTTTCTTTGATTTTTATTTTATTTTAAACAAAATTCTGGCTTTTGTTTTGTCAACCAGCATTCTTCTAAATTTTCATTAAGATCTGCATTTTGAGAACTGCTTTTCCTTCTTTTCTTTGTGTGTGTGTGTGTGTGTGTGTGTGTTGCTTTGTCTTGATGTCAGGTGATGGTTGTAAAGGAGCATCACCGTCATACAAGCAGTGTCCTTTGTTTCCAGTCTTCCATAGGAAAGCATGGTTGACGATGAGGAAATATGACCTTGCTTGGAAACAGGTGAGGGTTGGTGATAGGAAGGGCATCCAGCCATAGAAAACCTGATGAAGCAAGTTTTGTCCAACCCATGTAAGCATGGAAAAGTGTATATTTAGGGATGAGGATTAATGTTTTTTTCTTCTTTTGTTTTTGGTAAAATTTTATAGGATGAAGAAAAGTCAAGTAAAAAATCCAAAAAGAAGAAAGAAAAAGGTCGAGAGTTGAGTGGAAGCAAGGAAAGTAGCAGCAGCAGCAGCAGTGGAAAAGTAAAGAAGAAAAGCAAAAAATCCAAAGAAAACCAGAAAGAACTTGGACAACTGGAAGCTTTTCTTGTAGAAGATAATGTCAGTGAAGAGTTGACGCCAAGACCAACAACAGCCACTGGTGAAGATTACGAGTCTCTTTGAATATGGGCAGCTGAGAAGATGGATACTTTTTAGGAAGATTTTGATAATCCGTATCTTATCTCCCCTCCCACCACTCTCATATCAGCTGATAACAAGATACATGTCTGGACAAATATATACATATATGATGCAAATTTTATAAATGATAGTTTATATATGTAATATATAATGTGTATATAAAAAGAAACAGTATATAACGTAATTAGATATGTATTTATGATGTATATATATCATAAATACATATGTTTATATATGCATATATATATATATGTAAATACCCATATCTATACGTTTGTGTATGTGTATACACTAATATTGACTTATATACATATATGTATACTTATATGGATGTGTGCGTGTGTGTATATATATATATATATATATATATATATACACACACACACACGCATATATGTATATGCAATTTTCTATTAAATGCATGTAAACTCAAATGACTATTCAGAACCGAAATGGGAAGTGCTGAGTCTCTGGTCTTCATGAATTTCCTCAGTTTTCTGGCTAAACAACTCTTCTGAGCTTACATTCATCTGACTTAAAATTTTCAATACATGGTATATACTTCTGTATGTGTACAAACATATATATATACACACACACACAGATACTCATATGCATATAGACATTATATGAATCATACGAGAGAGAAGAATTATTTCACCTTGACTGCCATGATTTACAAATAAAACTTCAAAAATAATTCAGACATGCTGACATCATTTATAATGTGGAGGTTGATGGGAGAGAAGAGAAAAAAACTTACAAGTTAACAAAAGAAAAGAAGATAAAAAACAAAAAAATGATTCAAAAGTTAAACTACCCTTTTTTTCTTTTTGAATATTTTTAAATTTTAATTTTTTATGTTTTTTTTTGTTTTTTTTTTCCCCCAAGTGTGGTATGTGAAGAAAGCCTGTCTGTATCAATGTGTTTCTATTGCAGCATGAATAAATGTGTCAGTATGTATGTGTACATGTCCATGTATAAAAGGATTAATTAAAGCTAGAATGAGCTTTTATTATCAATAACAAGTTTGTTGTTTTATATTTTTTGTTTCTACTTGTTGAGTGAACAAAGTCCCCTTTGCATTTTCTACTGGTCAAGGTTGGACACCACAAGGGTGATGGTGAGTGTAGAGATTTGTTGGAGATGAATACCTGGGTGAAGGTGACGTCAGCTCAACCAGATGCAAGGAGCAAAGGCCATTTTAGCAGTAGTAGTAGTAGTAGTAGTAGTAGTAGTAGTAGAAAAACACAAAATAAGGGCCAGAGGCTGGAGTGTGTCACATTATGCCAATCCATCGAAACTCAATTCACCAATTAAAAATGACCTTAAAAAGTGAAGAGGTGTTGTTACTGCTGACGTACTTGGGCAAGTGAACCGCTAAAATTAAAGTGGAAGAAATTCGGGCAGGTCTCAACATTATATGGATAGTGGTGGCCTCTACTTATGACCTGGAAGAGAAAATGAGCATTTTGCAAATGCAAAAAAAAGGAAGCAGAGAATTGGAAAGGTCAGTCTTTGATAGAGTATTTATAGGCGAGGGGCTAAGCGTAAGGGTCGGTGTAGAAGGACGTAGGCTGCGTTGCTTTAAATGTGGCGAGAAGGGTCACGTTCACTCAGACTGTAAAGCAAAGAAGAACGAAGCCCCTTCACAACAAGAACCACAAAACGCAGAGGAGAAAAAAGGACAACCAGCAAAACAAACAAATGTTACACAAGAACCCAAGGAAATAAGACCAGAAAAAAACCATAGAGGCAACGATACAAACCACAGAAGAAGGTGACGAAATGGTGTTTACCACAGTTAAATCCCAAAAACGAAAAAAAGGCCCCAGTCCCGGACTTCCCACCCCGTACAGACCACCCCTTTGTTAAAACCCATTTCCCATTCCCACCCCGAAGACGCAGAGCAAAATTTTTTTCTTTTAATAACATTTATAAGATGCTTGCCACAGTCATCCGAGCTGAAGTGTGTAAAGCTAGAAAAGACATGCCACCTCACATTAGAATTGCCAGAACGGAGGTGGACTTATTCACGGAATTAAAAAGCAGGTACCCAGACGACATTGGTGATGTTTGCAAAGAAATGGGTGGCCAAAGTTTTATGGTTAGTCCAGCGGCTACACCACAGAAGGAAAAGGATGGGGAGAAAGCTCAATTCGTGCAGCCCCTCCCCAAACTAAAAATGTAAGTATTATTTTATTATGGAAATTCAGTTAGGGGGTATAAATTCACGTGGCCTAGAATTGAACTGGAAACAAACTTGTCTCCTTGACGACCTTAGATCACTCGATATAGATGTATGTATTGTAACTGAGTCTAAGCTGAGTGGGCCACAAGTGTTCTCGCCCCTTCGAAATGGCTACGAGAAATTTATTTCTCCTAGCCGGCAGGGGGAACGGGAGTGTGGTGGTCTTATTCAGGAAAAACTTGGATGTGCAGGTAAGTGTAGTCTTTCTGAACTCAGAAAGTAGGCTGGTCGTTTTGGATTTAACATAGGTAAGTAAACAATCCTTCAGGTTGGTAGCTGTCTATGCACCGAAACAAAGTAGAGAGGCTGGCTTTTCCCGGGACCTGGAGAACTTCTTAGTAACGTTAAAATCTCTAGGTGTACTAGGAGACTTTAACACTATTCTCTACGCACAGGTGGTTAGTGTTGACTCAGCCAATAATAGAAGGGGAAGCCTGGCCTCAAAAAGGCTACTAGAAAGCTATAATCTAGTTGACCATTATAGACTGGATGAACCGCTGGTTCCACAGTTGACGTGGACTAATAACGACCGTTCACTCCGATCTTATATAGGACAGGATATTCGTTAGGAATACGCGTTCGTCCCTTAAGCACTTAGGAAAATAAAGTAATAGTCAAACTACTGAGGTTCATTTAATTTTCTATACTTCCTCCCAAAATGCGCAGCCAGTTAGAAATTCATCTTTTAATAAAGTAGAACAATTTTTTTAAGGAACGAAAATAATTTTCGTAAAATGATGACGTCATCAGTCAGGGGAGAGCACTCCGTATTGACATTGATAAAAATGGCGGCCGTGAAAGATATTTTCGTCTCTAGAAACGTTTTGGAGACAATCCGACGTCTGGACGAAGAAAACGGTCTGGGATTGCTGATTGGAGAAGACAGTATAGACTTTATAAAGGTTTGGAAATGTACCAGATTGAGCGAAAGGGTTCAAGAAGATGCCATGAAGACGTGTCAACTTCTGCCAGGTGGCTTAACCGTACTCGGTTTGTACAGTGTTTCCGCTGTTCCCACCGCTTCATCGGCGACTGGAAACGATTACGATGACAGCAACGACCCTGTCTCGTCTGTTATAAGTGTTTTGATGAATTTTTTGAAAGTTAAGTATTTTTTACTGTTAAATTATGACGATACTAACCCGCACAGTTCTCCGATGTTTTTGTATACGTGTCTGGCCGGCGGCGATGTGAAGCGAACGAAGAGCGAGTGGACAGCTGTTGCCGAAGAAGGCAACCTCAAAGACGAACACGTTCGGTTTAGACTCAAAACCCAGTTGCCTTTGAGTTTTAAATACGATCCCAAGTCGGATAAATTAATTAAAATCATCCGAACCGAAGTGGAACACTTGTGTCAAGTGGTCGGTTCACCTTTGACTGTATTTCATATTAACGACAGTAAATTGCTTCTGTCACCAGATTCGATGACCAACAACGAAGTCGAAGATGAGGAAAATGCTGAACAGCAATACTGGAAAAGTTATGAAACAAACGAAATGTGCAGAGATATCGTTAAATACATCGAAACAGATGAAGAAAATTTTATTTCCATGCCCAAATCGAAAAAGAAAAATGCAGGCAGTTTAAATCGTTCGATTTCTGTTAGTATGTACACATCGACATTTTGTAATACGGATCCTAAACGGACACCGTCTTGTGCTCCTCTCATCCATCAAGAAATGGAAGAATTTCTTCAAGTTTCTGTACCTTTGAAGATCGATGCTATAGCTTATGTTTCTCTGAATTGTCCCATAAGCAAAGTGGCTACGATTCTCGCCACTACCGTGTGTCGGCAGATTCTTGCTGCTGAACTTTGCATTACCGAAAACAGACAAGGTTCGACTTTTTCTATACCTCAAACATATCACATCCAACTACCTCAGTCGACGTTTATTGTTTCTGTCACATATCCAGAAGATGTCGAGGAAAATACACTGGAATATCAAAGGAAGTGTCTTCATCAACTTTTTTGTCTCCCTCTTACTAAGCCATGTTTCCGAAAGACTAACGCCTATATTTTTCCTGAAGATGTTGCACCAAGAAACAGTTACTTAATTAACCCCCATGTTAGCTTGCTATCAGCAGCCAAAAGTGCAACCCAGCACGTTGTACAAGGTCGCTACAGCTATCACCATTATATGCAAGATAACTGTGATGACAACAAATGGGGTTGTGCATATAGATCTCTACAAACTCTGATATCTTGGTTTCGACTTCAAGGCTATACTTCTGTTCCAGTCCCGACTCATCGCCAAATTCAGCAAGCTCTTGTAGACATAGGTGATAAACAGCCACCGTTTGTTGGTAGCCGTCAGTGGATAGGTTCTCTGGAGGTGAGTTTCTGTTTAGAACATCTGATTGGAGTCCAAAGTCGAATCATGAACGTCTCTTCAGGCGCTGAAATGTCAAATTATGGCAGAGAACTTTCTATGCATTTTGATTCTGTGGGAACTCCAATTATGATAGGTGGGGGTGTCCTTGCCCACACAATCATTGGAGTGGATTACAATGAAGTGACTGGAAATATGAAATTTCTTATTCTTGATCCCCACTATACAGGGGAAGAAGACCTTCAGTACATTCTAAACAAGGGCTGGTGTGGTTGGAAAGGACCAAACTTTTGGGATAAGAATGCTCATTATAATCTTTGTATGCCTCAAAGACCAAAAGTTATCTAATGAACTTTAGTTTTGCCTTTTTTTTTATTGGAAGCGACAAAACGACAAAATCATTTTATTGGATTTTACTAAAATGTTTATTGGACAAAATAAAATAAAATTCTCTATATTTTTTAGTTCTCAAATATCATTTATAAAAAAAAATTCACCAGTGTAAGAAATAATATTTTATTGTTATTTGTTTTTATTATTTAATCCTAGGTCTACCCTGATCCAGCAGGCCTATGATAAAAGTGACTCCAGACTTGACCACCCTGTCTTTTTATATCTCTAATACCGCATTATCCAATGCCTTCTTCCATTTTTTTAAGATGCTTGGGTACCTTCTGAGGAAGAATTGTTTGCTATCTTTAACAAGTTAAACAACCGTGTAGGCTAGTGATTCTTAATGTGGGTGACATTGCCCCGTTAAGGGCATTGTGAGCTCACAAAGGAGCAGTAAATGTCAAGGTAACACTATAGGTGGAATTGTGTATTTAGAGGGGTTATCATTTTCTTAGATTTATTATATTTTATCCCTTTAGCAAGCCAAATATCCTACCTGTTTTAGGTTCAGATCCAGCCTGTCACACCTACCCTACAATATCATTCTAAATATACACAACCCATTTACATCATCAAAATCTCAATGCTGCAAGATAATGCATGATTAATTCAAAACAATGTGAATAAATAAGCATCACATGTGACAGAATAAGCTGAATGCTAAAGGGTTAAACACATTTTCCAGAATATGTTTGATGAGATTAAAATATGTATTGTGTTATCAGTGATCAGAAACATGACAGATGTGCTCCAAGATACAATATGATCACATTTATATAAGTCCTTGCCTTTAGTAATTTAAATTAGGGGCACTAATTCACATAAATATCTAATAAAAAAAGCACAAAGCTAGATATATGTATAACAAAATATGAATAATAAACCATTGTACAAAATGAACCAGTTTTGATTAAAATAATCTATTTTGTTTTTATATATCTTTGTTTCTTTCCTTTTCTTTTTTAAGTTGCCATTCCTAAAAAGGGATTACTGAGCTATAAAAGGTTGAAAAACCTTGATGTAGAAGTTTCCCCCTCTATGTTGGGATTAAAAGCGTTGGACTACTGACAAAAATAATAAAAACAGAACATCCAGCAATTGGAACTTGTTCTCATAGGTTTTGTTCCACTGTTTTCATGAGAAAATACTTGTTACGCTATTTGTATATTATTGTTCCTAAACCCCTCGTTTCTCCAGATCAAGGAGACTAATGACCAAAGTCATTACAACCACGACCAGCTTGAGATGGTCACTGTTGTATTGCATTCAGAGATAGAATACATGGGACTAATTATCTAATGTGTCCTTCCACTCTTTAAGAATGGTAAGATATGATTTGAGGAAGAATGGACTGTTATCTCCGGCAGGTCTAACAACCACACAGAGGTTCCCTCATTGATACATTTACTCATGTGATTATTGTAGTAAGTTGAACAATAGAATTAAAGAAGTTAAGGGAGAGGATTCATATGGCATGGGGTTTGATAAAATTAGTTGAGAGTGATATACTGAATGATGTGTGTAAAAATATTCCAAATTAATTGAAATTAACACGTTATTTGCAAAAAGTAAACAAAAGCCTAATGGTAATTGTTAGTGGATCTCTAGGGGAAGAGGAGATAATTTTAAACATTTATGCGATGAAGAAATAAAACAGCAATGACAAATATCTTAATCATTTCTGCAAGCATGGTAGATAATTCTGGATATGCTTCTATATTATGGGACCTCCTCAGTTTAAAAGCCAAAGTATCAACGATACATTTATGAAGTAAAAATGTACAATTATTCGTGTAGGTATTTGTGTACATGACTAATTGCGAACAATTAGCAAATTAAAAAATGATTAACTGAGGTTAATTTGACAGGAAAACATCATCTGCATGATAAACAATAGTTAAGCTGTGTTAACACATTTGATATAGTTTAAGGGTGGGCAGTAACTGTCCTGTTCGATAACCTTTCTTGTGGATGACGATATGAAAATGCACTCATTGCACGTTGACACTGTAAAATGATTTGTTGTTGAATGGGCATCGAGCTGTGAGAGAATACGTTAAAACATTACAGTTACATCAACGAAAAATCTAAATTGCTTATACAAGCCATCTTTGCACACTCGTCGGCTGCCAACAACTCTCTTCTTTTCAGATGCAGAAAATAGATGTCAAACAACCAAAACGGCATTAAAAAAAAAAATGATAATAAATAAATAAATAAAAACAATAGATGTGGCTCCAAGAAGGAACCCTGAATGTCAGTCATGGGCAAACTACGGCCGGCAGGACTGCCTACATGGCACGTCTAACAAAAGAATTATCTATAACATTTTAGTAGCGCAGTCCACTTCTCGAAAATGTTACCCATACCAATTGTACATGATTACCTAATCTGCTAGAAATATTCCCCTCCCCCAATTTCTCTTTAATATCACTCCTTCGGGTTCGTTGCACATAAACAAAATATAAAAACAGACGGTTATGACTAGAATGTTTTGAAGATATATCATTGCTCGATCAGGGAGAATCATGGGGTGAACAAGTGACATAAACATCAAAACAGAAGTAATTCATCTCTCGCAGTCAATTGGAACCATGATGCTTAGAGTCGTTATCCTTATTTAATTAATTTGCAAGGATATGAATTACCAAAACTACAAAAAAAAGAAGCAAAACTAAAGAAAAAAAAACTCTCTATATAAAAAAGATTTATTTTCTTTCACACTATGTAAACAATAGCGTCCTTAGTTACAGGTTTCCAGCAGACCAACCAATCACTGCTTCCCTTTCTTTCTGACGGCAGCAGTGACTAACTCAATATAAGGAACTTCGTTCTTTAAGCACCGCCTTTTTTTTTTTTTTTTAAAGTATGTAAGAGACATTTATTAATCGAGGATGGAACCCTAAACCACGTGGTTGGAAACTGATCGTGTTATCCACGCAGTTACCTAATTTTTCATTTTAAAAATTGAGTAGAGTCTTTAGAGCATCAGGCAAAAGAGTTAACGGGACTTAATTGCGACCCGAAAAGTTCAAATACTACCGAAGTTGGCTTTAGTTTGCATCCTTCTGTGTTCGAAAAATAAAATACCGATTAAGTGTTGGCATTCGTTTATTTTTC
>NC_069002.1:321215-357585 GCF_001194135.2 Octopus bimaculoides
GGTATTTAAGTTATGGAACTTTTCGTTCGGAATTCGAATCCTGTCCATAAACATATAATATCAGTCAAGTACTGAGACGATTGATATTCCTCTAAAGTATCCTAGATGTAAATGGAATTATATTAGAAGAATAAAACGAAAATCTGTGCGAAATTTCCTTAATTTCATATAATCTCCGTGTTTGTGTTGTCAGAACCTGAAATAAGCCGGACAAAATGCTTTGCAACATTTTTTCCGGCTGTTGGTTCTAAGTTCAAATTCTACCGAGATCGACTTTACCGTTCATCGATAAAACAAGTAACAGTTTAGCACTGGGGGCGTGGTCGATGTAATCAACTCTCCCCCCCTCTTCACCCAAGATTTCAGGCCTTGTGCTTATAGTAGAAAACAAAAATTATAATTTGTTTTTATTATTTTTACGGTTCCGATCATACTGCGGGGCATCTTCGGTAAATGTCATTTTCTATAACCTCGTGCCGACCTTGCAAGTGAAATTTGAAAGACGGAAATTGTAAAGAAGCCCGTCAGGTGTAATGGAAAAGGTGAGAATTACTTTAAGGGTACAACGTGTGTGTGTGTGCGGAATACTCAGCCACCTTCACATAAATTCAGGAGCAGATAATTCAGTTGATCGAACAATTGAATCCTCTTTGTCAAATGACGAAGATCCACCACCATCATCATCATCATCACCACTACTGTTAAGATCTGCGAGATCAGAATTACGCTCTCCTGTCATGGAAGACCAGAAATGACACCACTTTTCAATTTCTTTTATTATTTATTTTCCATGTGTCTCTTTCAATGCAAAGAAAGCAAAGAAAAAAATCTCGATATACAGTGATGTAAATTATCTTATCAATCACTAATTATAATTTTTTTTAACTATTAAAATTAATCTAATTAAGCACCAGTCCAAAGCAAGGTAACAGTACTCTTGCCTAGAGAGTTCCAATGGTGAGAGCAAGGCGGGATGTGAAGCTGTTTCTGCTCGGCTTGGCATTTCGTCTTTAGTCGTTTACACGAAATCATCCACTTTTTCTCTCTGATCTACACATAGAGTTTATATTTTTTTGATTTCTATCGAATTCATAATAATGGACGGAAAATCCTGATTAACAAAGAAGACCGCTCTCCAGCTGCCAGTTGTGTTATGTCTCTCTTTAACTGCAGCTGTCCGTCAACGACCACCGCCACTTGTCGAAATTGAAGCATTTCATAAATATTACCGGATACCATCAATTCGGTGAGTTTACATTCAGTTCTTCCCTTTATCTCAATATTAAACATTTACAATTTTTAAATGCGTTGTTACTTAATACCGAACCATTCAATCAACGAAGATTAAAATCCGTTCCAAAAGCAAAACTCGTTTCCTTTCTCCTTTCTAATCCATCTTTGTCTTTTCAAAGAATTCCTTTGTTTTCATAGAATTTTAAATATTTACGACGCTTCTTATTTCTTTTTTAAGTCGGGAGTATTTTAATATGTTCATTATTATATATTTAGTATAAATAACACGCCTCGACCATTCATTACCTTGTCAAGCTTTTATTTCTTTTTGTTTCTCTTACATCATTTTTTCTTTTTCTACGTCTAGTTTATTTGTACGAAGAATACAGAAGAAAAAAAAATTTAAATCAAAAATCCCACAATCTACGAGTGATCGAGCGAAAGGATACGTAAAAAAAGAAAAGATTTTTTTTAAAGATCGATCAAAGAAAAAACACTCACACACACTAAAAAAACACATCTTAAAAATCTTGAAATGGCCAGTCGTAATGGTAAATTGTCGACCTTGATGCAGTACCAATTCACCAAGACGGACAAAGAGAAGTTTTCACGAAATACATCTGATGTTAACGAAGAAGACGATGCCAAAAGTCAGTCGGAAGACGATCAATCGAGCTCAGGTAAATAGATATTAATAGATTAAACTACATTGAAAATATGTAAACTGTACCTTCCTCTCACGCACACATTGCCTATATAAATGTGTGCGTATATATATATATATATATATATATATATATATACACATATATATATATATATATACACATGCATCCTGTGCTGCAGCATGAGCGCAGCTGAATGAACGAAACGTATAATATATATGTGTGTGAAACTTCATGTTTACAAACGGAAAGAAAGTCCTCAGTATTCACTGCATAGCATTGAAGTGCATCTTGATAGATATAGATATATATATTTATAAGTTGTCCTTAAGTTTTTGACACCAGTGTGAAATGTATTACCTAATTGTAATGGACAAATGTAATTGACTAGTCACGTGTGTTTATATTTTTATGTCCTGGTCATTGTTGTGTTAAACTTAGGTCATCTCTGATCAGACTGGCCGATCTATGTTCAAAAGGCGTTTCCGCTGTGACCACCCAGTTTGTTTTCAGATATCTATAATTTAGTCGATCCCTCGTGTGTTCTTGTTTGGATTGGCGGTAGTTTGAAATAGAGAGTCTGGCTGCTCTTTCTAGCATCAAACAATGACTTAGATGGTCTCCCCTTCAGTAGTATTCAAGTTTAGTTTAATTCTATCAACTAAGAATTGTCTCTCTATATATGTGTGTGGATTGTTTTTATGTGAAGTCATATATATATATATATATATATATATATAAAAGCAATTTAACATTAACTGAAGCATTTATTCTACTCGTTCATAATTTTTACAAGGAAAGGTTTGATAGTGACTTCCAAGTTTCGTCTTGTTCGCTGTCATCAGACCATAAAAGCTAACTCAAAGACGTGACATAATGAGCTTTATGATGTTGGAGATTTCTCTTGTTTTTTTTTTCCTTTGGTTTCCAGAAAAGACAGTGTTTCTGAGGAGTTAACATCCTATTTCTTTCCCTAACATTTTTTTTATTAATGGCGGGACGTAATAAATGTTAGCTTGAGAAATAAAAGAGAAGAAAAACATCTTTTAAAGAGAATAATGGACACTTTTAATATCTTTCTAAATACTTTTTGATTTATGCATTGTGTTAGTAGGCTTGGGGGGTCTTCGTTGATTCCGTAATAAAAAATAAACTTCGCTTTATAAAATTCTTTAAGAACTTTTTCTTAGTAAGAATTTATATGTAACAACAATTGTAAGTCACTTAAGGTGAAGAAGTCTTTGAAGTTCTGATATTTGTTTAAAATGAATTCCAAGTTAAAAACTTATGGAAACTTCAGTTTAAAGAAAGATATTTTGTTTCGGGAGTAGGATACCTGGATTTTAGGGGTTGTATTTTGAATCGAATCTAAAGTAGCAATATTTTTCACATGACAATTCAACCACGAGTCAAAAGTAGAGAGAAAGTAAAAGGTAGTAATTTGGATCTTTTTCGTTTTATTATAGTTGAGTTTTTAATATTGCAATTTTTACTGGAATTAAACTTAAAACACTAGCATTTCGAATTCCAGTGATGATATGTGTAGAGAATATATATATATATAACCACCCCGAAATGGTTTATTCAATTCTAAAATAGAGGTAAATATTTGGGTGGTTCGAGGGATAGGAAGGGATTTTAAGTTTCTTTTTCATCCATTATTTGTCCTTTCTGTGTTGGCTCTGATGGCGAGAATTTAATAAAAGATCCCTGTGAACAGTTAGCTAGACGATTTTTGTTGTGTTTGACAAAAAAAAAAAAAAAAAAAAGAAACCGAATATTCACTTCGCCAAATCATTTGATAGCTTTGAAGGCATGATGGTCACTCAACCTCATTTCGATTCGGAGGGTCTTGGTTGGTCAGTGAGAATCAAATGTCCGCGACACCCGTCATGCGTGTTCGATATCGGTATTATTAGTCATTCATTTGGACTTCAAACAAGAACTCAACTTGGTGTTGTCGCTTGACAAACACATTGGTGTCGTCACCCCAACCCAATCGTAAACTGCTTTCGATTGCTATGAAAAGGACATCTCACACCTTGTTCTTTTATATATAAACGTCACTCTTTACCACCAGCGGGTTATTTATGAAGTTTCGTGAGGCCCTCTTCTGATGGGACTTTGCAAGTTCCCCCCTCATCCATATATTACTCTTATTTAACAAACATCAATAAATCAATCATATCCTCCCGTTCTGTTTAAATGTTCCAAACTTAACGAATGTCATTGTATTACACACTCCGTGCGCGTTTATGCGACTACGAAATAGTTATATATACTTCATCCATATATACACACATCTTTGTATACACCGGCGTTGATTTTATACATACTATTGATAAATCTTGTGACAATTACATCCTTTTATTTTCTTTTTCGTGTTCTGTCTCGACTTTTTTTTTATTTTAAATGTCTATATATTTTATAATTGTATAATTTGCAACTTGCAGAACTACGATCAGTTAACAAAAGAGAAAAGGAAGTAACGACTTTGAATTTCAATGAATTATTTGTCATTAAAGATAAATCATGGAATTAATGTTCGTTTTTAATTTATAATCTTTCAAACTGAGTCATTCGTCTGAGTTGGAAGATATCCCGGCTTCGTCTTACTTTCTCTGTTTAGTTAAGAAGTTGGGTTGTATTGTATTATAGTGTTCTGAGACTTCGTAAATAATATATTTTGTTCTTATTACTTAATATAGTATATGTTGTGTCTCTCTATCTATCTATAGGTGGGCGAGATATAGATGCGTAATGCACGCACACACGAGTTTGCTCACTCGAATATTAAAAGGAACACTTTTTTTTGTCGTGTCTCTTGTAAATAAATAATTAATTAGCTGCTATTATGTAAAATTGCAAACAGGTTCTTAATTAGCTTTGGTGTTTTAATTATAATGTTCTTTAAAATGAAATTAATAGTGCCGATTAAAATATCGATACAGATGAGGAAGCAAGCCTTTCTGGGTTCTCTCTCTGCTAGAAATAACAGCCAAATTTTCTTGACATTGCATCTCACCGTCTTAAAGAAAGAAAACATACAAAAACGATCAAAAAAAACAAGACGGGATGGTTACGAGTGGAGCGCCTTCGATCATAGGTCTCTTGGATCTGACTTGATCAGGAGCTAAACAAACATCACGCTAAATGACACAAAAAGGCAAAGTGGGATTCCATGTGGGAGGTTGTTACAGGCAGTGCAGGTGGAAGGAAGTCTTGTCTTTTATCATCCACTTCCCTTCGTTAGCCATCTTTTTACACATGGAAATTTGCCGTCTTTGAATTAATTAATCCGAACTGATGTAGAGATAGCTCTGTTACCCGACCAGGACCAACTCGACCGATGATAAAGCTATTTTAGGCGATTTCGGTTTTTTTGTCCTGCTATTCCATGAATAGCGACTTTTAAGCATAACTAGCGGATACTCGTGGATGGAAATTTCACCTTTAAAATAATAATAATAATAATAAATGTACTAATTTCTGTTTTGTTGCATATAAATTTATAGATTTTCATAATAATGTTTTGAAGTTTCGTCGTTCTGTTGTTGATTTCCTTTTGTTGTGAAGACTGTCTAAAACATAACGTTGAAACTCATTTAATTCTTTTGAAGGTTTCTATGTCTTCAATTTCTTTTCATAATTAAGGCCGTTTAAAGCATAATACTTGAATTCTTTTTAGTATACCTATACAGGTGTGCCCCCCCCCCCCACTGACTTTGTTTCTTCACAATGTCTAGAAAAATGAAGGAGGTGGGGTGTATTATGAATGACTTCCGATTTCTCGTTATTTTCTCCCAACCTGTTTGAAATCATTACAAGTTTTGCATCATTATTTTGTACTGTTGCATCGTCTTCAGGAGTAAAAATTGGTCAGCATAGTTAGAGTTCGAAACCGAGGTCGGGTGGCAGGTGCTCTTTTTTCAAAAGATTTTCCCTCAACTTTGATCCGATTGTAATTGAGGTGGCTAATAAAATATCAGGATAATTTTCGGTGTCTAACAATCAATTTTCTTTTCTGTATGAGATTCAAAGTCAATTTTCCTCCACACTAATTTAGTCCAATTTGATAATTTTCAAGTTTCAAAAAGTGTCCTAAAACGGGGTAAAATGAGTATTGTGTAATGACTTTGTTTTGTGATTGCTTCAATACTTTGAATAAGAGGAAATCTTTTTTTTTTTCTCTCTCTCTCTCTCTCTTTATTTCATCGTATTTTAATTTCTGATTTATTACAGAAACAGAAAATTCTAAATCAGACAAGCCGTCCCCGGTCTCTGATGAGACAGGTAATGAAAACGAAAAAACCACCAACGATGCTGATTCTTCGTCTGACTTCATGAAAGATTCAGAAAAGGAGAGTGACTGGGATAGTGATGAACACCAGGACTGGTCTGGCAAGAAGACAACAAATGGCTACGTTCGGAAGAAGAAAAGGATCAAGTAAGATATGATTTAATAAAAAGAACTCCTCAAAAGACCCTGTTTCTGTGTCAGTCTAGAGCAGCAGTTTTTTTCCCCTCTAAATGGGGTTACATCTAAATTCCAAATGGGTTGTGAAGACAAGCTCCTTAATTGTTGAAATATTTGGCTAAATGTAAAAACAACGACAATAATTAATGGTTATACTTTACAATTTACGCAAGGGCAAAATTCCATAATCTGTGACGGCCATAACACATGGGACTCCTGTATTTCATTTAACCCTTCTCTTTCAATGATTTTTTTTCTTCTCAGGAAACCAGTGAAGAAAAGAAGATTCAAACGCCCAGTCTCTGATGACAATTCAGACGACGATGATGACAAAGGACATTATACCACAGTTCCCAAAGCAGAATCTAACCGAGAAAAGGCAAGGGTCGCTGAGCTGAACACCCTCGTTTTGTTGTATCCACACAAAACCCGTGATGAACTTGGGGAAGTGCTCAACAATAGCAAGAATTTAGATGATGCTATCAACAGTATGATAGCTGCTGACCCAATCAGTAAGTGCTAACCCTTATCTAATATTGTTCTCTTTTACTTGTTTCATGTCATTGGGCTGCGACCATGCTTTTTTTTTTTTCTGAGTTCTATAATAAAAATTCTCTTCTTTTTCTTAAGAAAATAAAAAACGCCGCAAGGCAAATGATAATGGTCAGCAGCCATTAAAAAGGGTGAAACGTCCTTCCAGCGTCGACAGTTCATCTTCTGATTTAGAATCCCAAGAACCAGACATGCAGACCATTGAAGAAAGAATAGACTTCTTGTCTGATGCCTTTACAGCTTTCTCAAGAGAGGTTAGTGAATGTTTGTTATTATGATGATGATGTTTCTTTTATGAAACTACAATAATTCTGTTGACTGCTAAAGCACTGGAATACATCTTGTAAAAGATGCTTAACTGTCTGTCAAGCTCAGCCACACTGATTGATGGAAGAAGTGTGTGGACTGCAAGGCGAGATTGTTGAAAAGTAAGCCTCATTTGGTCACCTTCCATGAGGGTGTCTTGGTCAGCATCTGAACTTTTCAGCTGACCCTCATATGCAATGCTCTGCAGTTATCATTTTACTTAAGGTGTAATCTTCTAATGGAAAATTCCTTAGAGAGACTAATATTGTGATATAAAGGCTTACCATTAGAGTATAAAATGGTTCAGTTTTTTTAAAAAAAGAGATCTAGTTAGCTTGGATTTCAATTTTGTGGCAGTCGGTATTGTCTTTGTGGTGCTGTGGATGTCACTTTTGCCTCTCAGAATCATTTTGACATTCAACTTTTTTGTTTAGGAACTCAAAGATCTTCTGCGGGAGAACAAATGGTGTTTGGAGAAAACGATTGTCTGGCTGGCATGCGGAGACAAAGATAAAGGTAAGCTTCCTGACATTCCTTATTTATTGACTCACCTTTCCACAGTGTCAGACTGGCCAACGAGGGAGGAGCCTCTTTGCAGTTGCTCAGCCTGCTAGAATTAGTAGCTGAATCATGTTCAAATTATACTCAGTCGCTGACACAGAGAATGCAAGGTGGGTCTGGGTTATATGGCGAGTGGGGTGTCTTAAAAAAACTAAAAAAGCAGATGGTTATAAGGCAGTGAGCCTGGCAATCTGTTTAATAGCATTTCTAACAGAGAATTCAAACCGTATCATTGTCTGTTTGGTTAGAGCTTCATGATTGTTTGGAGGCGCCAAAGCCATAATCTTCTTCTTCTTCTTTCCAAACTGTCTTTTATATGTACTTTTCATGTACTTATTTTTTTCCCCCAGATGATCCAAAGAAAAAAGACAGTGATATGGATGAAGACATTCCAGACAGTGAATCAGAGGTGAGACATTTTTCTTTGACTGATTTTCTAGATTTTTTTTTTTCTAAACACTTCTTCTGTTCCATGTGTTTTATATCGAAAGATAATCTGTTTTATATCAACAGATGATCTGTGATTTATATTGACAGATAATCTGACTGTGTCATATTCTGCTTTTGTTTTTTGTTTTTTTAGGGCAGCAGTGGAGACATAGATCTTGATTTTGAGGATTATTGTGTTGAGAAACAATCTGAACAAGAGATTATTCAATCTTTCTTTAATGAAGCCAAAATTGAAGAATTAATGGCAATTCCAGGCTGTTCAGAGAAGAAAGCGGAAATCATTATAAAGTTGCGCCCCTTCGAAAGTTATGACAGTCTGGTAAGTTCTTTCTTTCCTTCTTTCTTCCCTCTCCTCCTATATATATGTATATATATATATATATATATAACATATATATATAATGTTATTCCTGAGTTCCTTCAGTCGACCTTCTCCATTGCTTTGGTTGTGTAGTTATATAAAACATGAGAATGAATTCCAACAAATGAATCTGCTACATGTTATGTTGACCAGCTAGAAATTGCAATTGAATTTGCCTCAAAAATTTTAAGAAAAAAAAACAAAGAAAAATGTTCTATTGTTACTTCCTGTTTCAGATAGAGAAACTGGATTCTACCAAATCGTTGACATCCCGGTTTGTTGTGGGGGGCAAGGAAGTGATCCACATGCGTGAAGTTGTTATTCGTTTGATGAAGAAATGTGAGAAAATCTCCAAGGAAATGGGAGACTTGGCCAATTATCTTGTCAGTGCTACCGAAATGAGTGAAGACGTCCAGTCAAAGACTGTCAAAGAGTTACACATTACACAACAGCCTCTTATACTCAATGAAAAGTAAGTGCATTTCACACTTAAACTAATAACCTGTTGTGAAGGTGTGTGGCTAAATGGTTAGGGTATTCAGCTCATGATTGCAAGGTTGTGAGTTCAATTCCTGGCAGTGTATTGTGTCCTTGAGCAAGACACGTAAAAGCACCCACTACACTCTCTGAGTGGTTGGCGTTAGGAAGGGCATTCAGCTGTAGAAACTCTGCCAAATCAGATTGGAGTCCGGTGCAGCCTTCAGTCAAATCGTCCAACCCATGCTAGCATGGAAAGCAGACGTTAAACGATGATGATGATGATGATGATGATGATGAAGTGGAACAGTAAAAGTATGCAAAACTTTTCCCAAATTCAGAATGTGATTGTTTTTATTTACATTCCAATAGTGGAGCTTTGTATCTTGATCAGAAACTAATTCATTTCCTACAGGAAAACTTCAGATCATTAAAAGTAGAAGAAAACTTGCATACATGCACAAACAAGGGGTTCTATATATGATGTATATATAAATGAACTATGTATCTTTTGCTTTTTAGTTTCCAGTTGAAACCTTACCAACTGGTTGGCTTGAATTGGTTGCGGATATTACATTCCCAGGAAGTTAATGGTATTCTAGCTGATGAAATGGTAAGTTTTTATATTTTCATCTGGTTCAATGAATCACTGTTGATAATTCAGACTTTTTTCTTTATTTTTAATTCCATTATCACCGCTGTCACCACCCTCATAACCATCATCACTGTCACCGCTACCACTACAATCAACAGACACATCTGCCCCATTCCAGGCAAAATCAAAACCATCAGTGTCCCCATTCTGACTTCTTAGCAAAATCCATACCAAATATTTGCAGTTTCTTTATTTCTTTTATTTTCAAAAGTTTTCTTTTTTTTTAAATCTCCTTCAAACACTCAAATGTCAGAATTGACAGAAATGACCATCACTAAGACTCACCATTTTTCTTGTGTTTCTAGGGTCTCGGAAAGACAGTCCAGGCTATAGCGTTTCTAGCTTATTTATTAGAGCAAGGTGAAGAAGGACCTCATGTAATCATTGTACCCTCATCCACTATTGGTGAGTATATATATATATCTGTGTGTGTGTTTATGTTTTTCTCTCCTGTTTGGGAACTCTATTCTTTAGTCCAGTCGTTTCCAGTCATGGGCGGTGGTCATGATGGTGCCATTGCCTTCTTTATATCTAATGGTGAAGGTTGTTTTGTAGACCATTACCATAAAAAGTATAGATTTGATATTTTGTCTGCACCTTCTGTGATGTCATATGAATGAGAAGCTAACTCTGATCTTGGGGGGGCGATAGAATTAGTACCACCTGAGCACTGGAGTCGATGCATTCGAATTACCCCCCTCCCCTGAAATTGCTGGCCTTGTGCCAAAATTTGAAACCAATATTTTGTTTTAATTTCTTTTATGAGTAATTGGTTCATTTTACTGAATGACGTGTTGCAGATAACTGGATGAACGAGATTCAACGATGGTGCCCGAGTATAAATGTATTGATGTATTATGGTTCGCAAGAAGACAGACAAAATGCAAGGCATCACCTCAAGTATGACGATCATAATGTCAATGTTGTTCTCACTACGTAAGTGTTCAAACTCTTTCTTTCTTTCTTTTCCACTAACAAAAAAATAATGTTTGAATTATGAATGAGGAAGGATATATGTGTGTGTGTGTATATATATATATATATATATATATATATATATATATATACTTAAAAAAATAGTTGATAATGAAAGGGAACCTGTCTTGGAAAATGGTAACTCAGCAGTATAAAAACCACTGATACAGATTCTTAGACAGGGTCCTTTAGACGTTCCATAGGCATTGGTGGTCTTTTAGTAAATCTATTTGATCGTTAATGTAGAATCATGTTTGATAGGAAGTGCATCCACCGTGACCTACACACAATCAAGGAAGACTCGTTTACTCTTATGTTGTGTGTGGGCTGTCACAGGTCTCAGTGCTAAACTAAGTGTTCAGCACTGTTTAGTTATGACCCTTTATGTTCTGGGTTCAAATCCTGATAGCGACAATAAAACTAATACCAGTTGTATATTGGTGTCATTTCTTCTCTGATGTGGTTTTGAGATCTGATTTGAGAAATATCTGAAGTTTTAGATTTTATCTTTTAAGCTTCTTTTTTTTTTTTTTTTTTTTTTTTTTTTTGTAACTATGTCTTGTCTTTTTTTTTTTTAAATGTCTCATGTTTCATAATCTTTTCAAAGTTACAATATGGCAACTGGCTGTCTCGAAGATAGAGTTCTTTTTAAGAAAACTCAGTTCCATTATGCTGTGTTTGACGAAGGGCATATGCTGAAGAATATGGCATCTCTTAGGTACCAAAATCTCATGAAAATTCAGGTTTGTTTATATTATTTATTATTGTGTGTGAAGAATCAGTTTTAGTAATGTGAACAATTTATAAGATCTCTTAATGTTGGGCATTTCATCTTCCATGATCTTTGATAAATCTGGATGGGGTGAATTGGATTATTTGCTTTCCATCTACCAGCCCTATTCAGAAGGCTTTGGTTGGCCTGGGGCTATAGTCTATGACACTTACCCAAGGAGCCATACAGTGCAACTGGACTCAGAACTGTGATTGGGAAGCAAAGTTCTTTCCGGAAAGCCGTGTGTGTGTGTATGCACAGATATACATACATACACACCCCTGCACACAAAGATATCCCCAAATAGAGGGGTTTCTGTTGAGAGCTTTGTCTGGAACACACAATTGTGGCCAATGAGTTTGGCATGGCTTTTTACTTTCATGATTCTACTTGAAAAGCTAAATTTCTTCTTCTCACGTTAAAATAATTTATTCCACTTCATAACCTTTCCCTCTTCACCATTTATCTCTGCAAACCTGTTTTCTTTGATTTCACTGTTTCATCCCATTGTTGAAATTTCGTTTTTGTTCATGGGGTTTCTTTTAAATTTTTTTTTTTTTTTGTGTGTTGTAGGCTGAGAGAAGGTTACTGCTTACTGGCACTCCCCTCCAGAACAACCTGTTAGAACTGATCTCTTTGCTATGTTTTGTTATGCCTGACATGTTTGTGGGTAAAACTGAGCAGTTGAAACGAACATTTACTTTAATTACAGTAAGTCTATTTTTTTTATATGCCTACATTACCCGTCATCATCATCACTATCTAATGCTCACTTCCATGTTAGCATGGGTTGGCCAGGTTGCTATGGTTTGAGTCATTTGTTTTTTATTGGAAGCTGCTAAAGACTGCTATTTGTGCCATTTGGCTTGGTTGTTACGGCAAGGTGCCCTTCCTAATACTAACACCAACCATTTTACAGAATATAATGGGAATATTTACCTGTGGCACCAACAACACCAGAGAATTACATACACGGTTTATATTAGTCAAACTGGTGTCCTCATTTTCAATGTGGCTGTTATATGCTCCAGCCTTCTTCAGGTGTCTTAATGAGCAATATTCCTGTTTCAGAAATCCCAAGATGATAAACGAAGTAATTATGAAATGGAGCGTATTGCTCATGCCAAGAAGATATTGCGTCCATTTATGTTGCGGCGGTTGAAATCTCAGGTAAGTCCATATTTTGTCTCTTTTCGTTTTTTTTTTTTTATAGTTTGGCTTCGTTAAATGTTAGGATGTAATTTTTAAAGAGATTTAGTTGTTCTTTCTAGCATGTTGAATAACCAAATAGAGGCTCTTTCGTTGGTTTATTATCATTGTTAAACATATGGATCTCTAACGTCATCATAGATTTTATGAATAACTGTTAATCATTATTCTTTGCTGCCAGGTTTTGAAGCAAATGCCACCAAAAGTGGAAGAGGTCTTATATTGTCAGATGATTCCAGACCAACAGGAACAGTATGAAAACATGATTAATCAATTTACAAAGGAAGTTGACAATGCTGACGGCAACACACGGCAGTGCATGCTGATGCAACTGCGAAAGCTTGCAAACCATCCGTTGTTGCAAAGAAGACACTTTACCAATTCATTGCTACGTTCTATGTCTACAGCAATTGCCAAAGTATGTACGAATAATTTTCTTTGTTTTTTTTTTCCCCCCTTTAAATACTTATTTTACTAATTAGGTGCAGGTGTGTGGCTCTGGGGTCAAGTTTACTTTCCAACCATTTAGTTTTGGTTTCAATCCCACTGCATGGCACCTTGGGCATGTGTTTTCAACTATAGCCTCAGGCTGACGAAAGCTTTCTGAAAGAAGCCTGTTGTGTGTGTGTGTCTCCACCACCACCACTTGGCAACTGGTGTTATTATGTTTATGTCCCTGTAAATTAGCAGGTGCAGCTGTAGATGTGTAGTTAAGAAACTTTCTTCCTAGGTTAAGTCCCTCTGCATGGCACCTTGGGCAAGTGTCTTCTACTATAACCTCTGGCTGACCAAAGCCTTGTGAGTAGATTTAGTAGATGGAAATTGAAAGAAACCAGTCATATATGCATGTGTGTGTGTGTCTTTGAGTTTGTATTTGTCCCCTACCACAACTTGACAACTGGCACTGGTGTGTTTACGTCCCCGCAACTTAGTGGTTTGGCAAAAGAAACCAATAGATTAATTATCAGCCTTTAAAAAAAATGTAGTGGGGTTGATACGTTTGACTAAAAATTCTTCAAGGCAGTGCCCCACATGGCTACAATCGAATGACGGAAACTAGTAAAAGAAAGAAAGAAAATGGTTCTTTCTGAAAGACAAAAAAATTGATCTGAGCATGATTTGAACTCAGAATGTGAAGTGCCACTGAGAAGTTTGTAAAAATATTTAAGACTTATCGAAAAGGAACTGTACAATGGACTACCTAACCCCACCATATGCCTATGTGTGTTATTACATATAGAAATACTTTCTCAGTTTTGTTTAGGATTTTTATCACTTTTTTTTTTTTTTATCTTCTGTTTCGTTTTGAAGGAACCATCTCATCGAGAGAGGAATGCTTTACCCTCTGTTATTTATCAAGACATGGAGGTTATGTCTGATTTTGAATTACACAAACTCTGCCTTCTGTACAAGGTAAGTGGTCCCCACTTTTTGTGCTTGTTGCTCGACCCCAGCTCAATCTCCCTAATTCAGTAGACATATAACCAATTGTTTCATCAGGGACCATCCCATTTTTGAGGCCTGGTGACTAGGTATGATTTGATGGAAATTTGGCTGCTATTTCCAGCAGGTTGTGGTCATGCAAAGCTATAATAAAGATGTTCAACTTGAATCTATACAAGATGACATTTGCATAAGGTGGATAACATTGGTGAAATCGAACTTAGAACCTCAGCCCTTCTCATCATACTTACACAAATTATCTGAGGCTTCAATTTGTTACAATTTCTATTTCATAATTCCTTACTTTTTGTCCTTGTTGTGTCTTGTACATTCCAATTTCTTTACAAAATGAATTGCATTTTCCTCTGTAACGAATAAAGAAATCATTTAAAAATTTTACAGAAACATCTTGGACATTTCGCTTTAAACCCTTCTGTGATTTTGGATTCTGGGAAATTTCGGAAGATGGATGAATTGTTACCAGATTTCCGGGAAGTGGTAAGTAATTTTTTGTTCAAGACTTTTTAAATTTTTTTTTTATTTGGTAGGTTCCCCAACTTTCTCAATTTTGCAATTTCGAGAATGGAGAGTGTGGTTATTGTTGTTTTCCCCATCTCATTGTATGGCACAATATTTTACATATGTGTGTGTGTGAGTGTGTCTATATGTGTTTGTGTGTAGCCTTGTCTTGCCATACTTGATGGTTGTATATGTGTATTATTGTCATACAAGCGAGGTTGTTTCCACTCTTCTGTGAAAGACATATCAAGCCATGGCAAAGATATTACCTTGGAAACAAGTGACGGTTGGTGGCAGGAAGGGCTTCCTGTTGTAAACCTCTTTCAACAAGTCCTAAGCATTGAAATGTGGACGTTAAATGAAGATGGGCAAGATTTGCTTTTAGGGGAGGCAACTCTACAATTGCAGTCTGAGATCCAGCGGGGAGACTACTCTGTAAGGCTTATATTGAATTTATCCCATTTCAGTTATTATTGATTGCTATTGCAGTCTGATACTTCTCTGCAGTGCAAACGCTGCATCTGTATGTTCAGTTTATGTGTCGGATAGCATTTTCAGTATTGAATAGACACACTGTGTCTATTCACTCGGGTGTACGAAAGAGAAAAGTGTCGACTGCATCATATTTGTGAGGATCAAATCTATTCTCTTTGCATCTGTTAGATTTAGATGATGCAATTTTGAATGAAGTTGACAATGCATCTGTGTGTGTGTGTTAAATATCTGTTTTCTACTCATTTTTTAAGGTTTGTGTAAAGCGGATGGATACTCAGCACATCTTCAAAGTTGGCTCTCAAGGTGCCATGCAATGGGACTGAACCTGAAACCATGTGGTTGGGAAGCGAGCTTCTTAACCACACAACCATGCCCTCACTTGTATATATGTATGTGTGTGTGTGTCAAATATATATAGAGGGGTGGTGATGAAGCCCCTGAGCCTCACAAAGGGGATGGCACCTTGCTGTACTTTAGAAGACCCATCCACCACAGCAAAATCGATGCTGGTGCCACATTAAAAGCACCATGTACAATTCATAGAGTGGTTGGTGTTAGCAAGGGCATCCAGTCTTAGAAACCATGCCAAACGGACTATGGAGCCTGGCGTGGGGCCCTGGCCTTACCAGCTTCAATCAAACTATCCAACTCATGCTAGCATGGAAAATAGACATTAAATGATGATTATATATACACACACACATTCAAGGGAAAACACAAACGTTTTGAAAGTAATGGAAAAGTCGTTTTCTTTTTGCTGTCTTTGTCAGACTTTCTGATGTCCGTAGTTTTTATTTTGTTTTGTAGGGAGACCGTGTACTCATCTTTAGTCAATTCACAATGGTACTAGACATTTTAGAGGAATATCTGAAATTAAAAGAAGATATGAAATATTTAAGACTTGATGGACAAACTCCCGTGCAAGAAAGGTCAGTGCAACTAAAGAAGGAAGCTCTCTGCTAATTTTTTTTACACTATGTGACCATGCTGGAGCACTCATGATTATTGTTATTATTATTAAGGCGGCAAGGTGGCAGAATCGTTAGCACACTGGGCAAAATACCTAGCAGTGTTTTGCCCATCTTTATGTTCTGAGTTCAAATTCTGCTGAGTTCAGCTTTATCTTTCATCCTTTCAGGGTTAGTAAAATAAAGGACCATTTGTGCTCAGGGGTTGAATTTGAGTCACCCCTTTCCCCGCAAAACCAAGCCTTGTGCCTAAAATAGAAAGGATTATTATTATTATTATTATTATTAATCTGTACTGCTTTTTTTGTTATTGTTTCTTTAGCTTAAGTTCACTCTTTATCGAGATCCCTATGATAAAAAATATTTCAGTTGTTAGGACTCCTACAATGTAAAAGTATACCTAGGATTACACTTTCAAATGTAACCTTTTTTTTTTCTACCTTTCTCTCTGATTGTCTAATATCGATTCACTAAAGAACCCCAAGCGTTTAAAATCTAGAAGAACTTTTAGTTTTGTTGAGAACATGACAATCTCCTTAGTGTTGGTGCCATGGTAGAATGTACCCAATGCACTCTGTTGGTGTTATGAAGGATACCAAACTGTAAGAATCACACCCAAAAATACAACACAACATTAACTATACTCTTATCATATGAAAATATATTTTTTGTTATTATTATTATTATTATTGAGATTAAATAAACTGAAATTTTTTTGCTTTTCAGACAAGGATTGATTAATAAATTCAACGAGAATCCTGAAATTTTCATCTTTTTGTTATCAACTCGAGCGGGTGGCCTGGGTATCAACCTCAGTTCTGCCAATGCTGTTATTATTCATGACATAGATTTTAACCCATATAACGACAAGCAAGCTGAAGATAGATGCCACAGGATGGGACAAACAAAGTAAGCATTGTCTCTGTATATACATATATATATATATATATATACACCTCTCACCCACATATTCACCAGACATCTCTCTTATTAGCATTCTTATGCCATTGTTTTGATTTGTTTTATGCTTGTACAAGTTGTCTACTTTCGGCATTGTGTAGACTAGAAGATTGCTGATTCCATGTGACATTGTTCTGCTTTTTTATGCTGTTCCCTAATCTCCATTGCTTTGTTTTTCTGAGGGAGTTGGGTATGTGAGTATTTTGAGAAATACCTCATGGAGAGAAGGATGGGCTCTGCATAGCCATGAGCTGCCCTTTGGCAAGGCACAGCACCCACCCTGTCAGGGTCATGGGACTGCAGCATGGCAGAACTGAGCTGCGCTTCTGACATATTGATGCTGAGTGGAGGAATAATCTTAGGAACGTTGACATAATAATTTTCTTTAAAAAAAAACACTAAATCTTGTGATGTTCTCTTGTCTGGTTTCAGGGCTGTGAAAATATGTCGACTGCTGAGTAAGAATACTGTTGAAGAAGCCATGTTCCGGTGTGCTCAGAAGAAGCTGAGTCTAGAGAAAGATGTCACCTCTAGCTCTGTTCAGCACTGTGAGTATCTTTTCTCGTATTCTCTCCTTTTTCCCCTCATTATTCTCTTATAATTACTAAGTGTTCCCCTTGCTCTGAAGGCTTACTGAAATTAACTGCTGAATGTTTTCTTTGAACTTCCTGTTGAAAATTTCCTGCATCAGAAACTCCAGTCCTGTAAAGATTTTGCCCCGGAAGAGAATTGCATGAAAGGAAAGACCAGTGCTTGTCCTTTTATCTCTCTTTCTCTTTTCTTTTACTTGTTTCAATCATTTGACTGTGGCCATGCTGGAGCACCGCCTTTAGTCAAAGAAATCAGCCCCAGAACTTATTCTTTGTAAGCCTAGTACTTATTCTATCGGTCTCTTGCCGAACCACTAAGTTACGGGGACGTAAACACACCAGCATCGGTTATCAAGCGATGTTGGGGGACAAACACATACATACGACGGGCTTCTTTCAGTTTCTGTCTACCAAATCCACTCACGAGGTATCACTTTTACCAGCGAGACACGCCCACTAGAATATACACACAAAATTTACTTCAAAGAAGTTTTCAAAAAAGTCAATTGAGTTTTTCATAGAAATCTTAGTTTATACTCTGAAGACATTGGTTTTCTGTTGACAGTTCTTTTCTAAATTTACTAAACTTTCTCTAAACACATTATTTTTGTCTAAATCTGGATCTTTGCTATACTTTTGCATTTTCAGGTAATACTGACGAGCCAGAAGTCGATGTTGCATCCATTCTCAAAGAAGTTCTGGCCAGTGCCACCAAGAAGTGAAAACTTTTATGTAAAACTTCTGAAGAATCACCATTTCAAGATCTTTTTTTTTTAAAAATTTCTTTTCCTTTTCCTTCCATTGGAAACCCTCATCATTTTCTCATGCCATCATATACACCTGCCTTCTCTGCCTGCGTCCATTTGTTATTTCTTTTATGTTTCACTTCTTTCCCTCTCATTTACATGTGGTATGGTATTGTACCAAGCTATCACCAACTCTCTGTCTGTCTGTCTGACTGTCTCTTTGTTTCCACTACCTACACAAAATATGAACATATCTACATACATACATACACACACATGCACATATATTTACAGACGTTCAGTTTTCTGTTCAATTTGCCTTTGTTCAATCAATCAATCAATATCTGTCTGTGTCTGTCTCTGTCCAGCTCTTCACTGTGGTGTCCATCATTGTGGAAACAGATTGTATGAAAAAAAAAAAAAAAAAAAAATACCAAAACTACAAACAAACAAACATGGTTACATTATATACATTGGACCAGCAAAAATAGTGACATGAATTGCTAATAAAGTTACACTTAGATTAGTTTAATATTGTTTATTTATTTGTTTTTGTTTTTTTTGCTTTTGTTTAGAACTCCTTTGTCTCTTTGTTTTACTGTATTTTCTCTGTGTGTGTGTGTGTGTGTAAATTATACGGGGCAGGGCAAAAGTCACACACAAAATAAGTTCTGTATACTCTGGAATTGCCAAAGACATGCTTCAACTTTTCTAAAATTGATTCGAATAATGATGAATACTCAAGTACTCGTCCATGATGAATGAAATAAATAATAACAAGGATGATGGAATATAAATAAAATGTCAACTGTTTTGGTGTGTGACTTTTGACACTCCCTATGTGTGTGTGTGTGTGTGTATATATATATATATATATATATATATATATATATATATATATATATATATAGTCCTGAGAGAAAAGTTGGGTACAAGAGGCATGAGATGTGGTGTGCAAGAGAGATGACTGTGCTTGTACAGTCATGTGATGCGTATGGACGAGGACAGCTGTGTAAAGAAATGCTGTACTCTAATGGAGAGAACCTGTGGAAGAGGAAGACATGAGATGAGGTGTTGGAGCACGAACTTCAAATGTTCAATCTCATGATGACAAGTGACTGAGACCTTTGGTGAAATGTTGTGCTTGAGAAGACCTGACAAACCAAATGTGATCGTAGACATGGCTGATGGGAGTGCCGCTGCCTCCGTGAGAAGTGTTGGGCCTCATGGAGGCGGTGGAAGGGGAGCCAAACTTTTGACAATAAACCCTGTTTGTGTAGACCTATCAGGACAAGGGAGATCGTAGTCGTGGCTAATGCCAGTGTTGCGCAACTGTCACAGAGGAAGCACCCTTCACACATTGGGCTTTTATTAAGAGGACCTGTCAAGCCAAGGGAAATCGTAGTCGTGGGACTTGAAAAGCACCGTATCAGTATTGAACCTCGCGGAGGCAGTGACAGGTGGCCAAGGGCTTCGGCAATATACCGTGCGTGTTTAGACCAGGCAAGCGAAGTAAGATCGTAGTTGCGACACTTAAAAAGCGGTGCCCCAGCATGGCCAGTGTCTAATGAGTAAAACAAGTAAAAGGTAATATCTTTATCGTAATTTTCTGTTGTAGGGGAGACAATCTCTGACAGATTTCAGTTTTTAAAACTTCACATCCACAGAACATGGAGTTTTCTCATCTGACGTAATCACATGAATTACGTCACAATAAAATGTCAAAAAAAAAAAGCGCTGCGTTAAAAATTTTTTTTTTTAATTATTATTCCAGTTAGAAAACTTCATAAAAATAGATTGAAAAAATTCTTTCATTTTTTTTAACCAAGTTTTAAAAAATTACGGAAGAATATTAAAAAACAAATAATACATTTTAATGTTTTGCAACTTTCAATCCTAGTAATTTTTTCTAAGAAAATATTTCCCATTCGCTGAAGTAAGTTGATTTCTATTAATTTGATTTGATTTTATGTAACTGTCGGTGAACAGAAGCGTCGTTGGTTACAGGTTTTCAACGCGCAAAAACCTTGTTTCACACCATTTCTGATGGGAACAGACAATAAGAAGGGGAGTGTCTGTTACACGGGGCAGAGAACTTTTCTCCTCTCTGGGACTTCGTTCCAAAAGGAACGGCTTTTTTCTTTTTGCCGATGTTTTCATACATGTATGTTGTGGTGGGAGTCCATAGGTAAAATTGGTTGAGAATGTGATGCGTGAGATGCATATGGACTGGGGTTCGAATAGAAGCAGAGTCAGGTCAGTTGCTGTATGACTTTGAGTTAACAACCTCGGATTAATGAGACTAAAGTAGAGGAAACCCATGCGTTTGAATATCTAATTGACCACAACGTCGGTCAAACCACGTCGAATGAGGTGACTGTTGTTCTGGAAAGAAATGAATATCCAGGTAAATCTTTCAGGGCTCCGATTGGCAGGTTGGTTTTCCTGTGGAGATAGAGGTTGTGCCTGACACTTATAAATGTCGATGCAAAAGCTAGACGGCGTTCGGAAACATTTTGAGGAACGATTCGAGTTTTTCCATTGGGGTAACGGATAAGGATAGCGTGGAATGTCTTCAGTACAAGGTGGTTGACTACTCAAGCCTCCAGTTTGAAAATCTACAGATGGGTTATCTTAGCTGGGATACGATTACCGAAAACTAAACTCAACGTTGCCAGTATAGAAACCCCTTTTTAATATATTTAGGTTCCCAGTCGAAGTAGAGTGTGGAAAGTGAAGTATAACGCTGTCCCTTACCAAATTGGAGGAAAGTTGGATACACGGATGCCCACTCATCCAATCGACATTACCTGAACAGGTGCACGGTGTGTCAGGTGTCGGAAGTGATCGCAGAGTAAATTGCTCAAAGTGGAAGTCTATTTTAAGTCTGTATTGTGTTGTCAATATATTAAAGACATATAAACACATACGTTTGAGTGAATTAATAATGTTTTATTTGTTTATCTTGTTTTGTTTTTAATTTCAGATACAAACTACGAGTGAAAACGACAGCAACAGTAACAACATCAACACCAATAACGAGAAAGAGAAAGACGTTGGGAAAGCAAAAATGAAATACCGTTCGTTAATGTTTCTTTTGCAATGCGTGACTATTCTTCACTTTGTTACGGCTCAGGATCCAGAAACAGCATCAAAGGATTTAGCTATCAATACGGGAGCATCAGGTATGTTGTAATTTAGTTTGTTTTGTAAGTTGGATTTGGGAAAAAGTGACCGAAAGAGTGCCGTGAAATTGCTGTGAGGAGTGGCGTATCCGACGTTTCGGACAGTGTCCTTTCTAAGATTGAAATTACAAGAGGAGAAAAGGGCCGCAGAGTTTTACATCGACTATTTTTTAAACAACTGGCTGCAAGTGATGCGGAAAGCAAGACAAGGTGAGCTTACATATGTAGACAGAAATTATATGGCGGTTTCAAATGAAACCACCAAGTTAATTATTTAGCTTTCCGCATAGTTTGTTAATTATTTAGCTTTCCGCATAGTTTGTTACTTATTATAAAGCTCATCGATATTGTCAGCATCCATACTTCATCTAAAATAAACCTTTTTTCTTATCTCTCTTCAGATTCGATGAATTATGATAATTGTAGCTACTCAATAATTCCATCAAAACCAACTGTTTCACTACTGCAAGACGAAGTAAAACAGATGGTGTTTAATAATGATGTTGAAAAGACGATATTCAAAAAAGTAAAAGAAGACACGACGATAGGAAAGGACGATATAAAACATCCGGTTGATAGAAAGCACGAAGAAGACCTGGCGACGGCCGAAAAAGAAGACAAAGAGACGATGTTTGGAAAATTCGTCCAGTATATAAAGTCCTGTGCTAGTCCGGGCAACGCTTCTTTAATTTTCCCTTCTATATACGTCTTGTTTGTTGTTGTCGTGACTGGGCTACAGATGTCCTCCTATTTTTAATTCTTGCTTAAATCGAAGGAAGAAGAAAAAAACTGGTTCAGGAAATTCATAGTTTAAAAGGAAGAATCAACTGGAAACAAGTTTTGGAGAAACAAATAATTGAAGGCGGGAAGTTTAAAGAACTTCTCTTCATTCTTAGATTCTAAATAAACCTTTCGCTACTCTTTTTTTCTTTTCTTTTTTTTACCACTAACCAAGATATTCTAAATATTCTTAAGACAAACTGTTTTGGAAAGTTTGTTTTCGTAAAAGTATCTTGGAAATAACTTAAGAAAATTGGAAAACCTTTGCAGAAAAAAATAACAAAACAGTTTTGAAGTAAATAAAGTTGTTCTCTTTGTTGTTGATGTTGTTATTTCGCTGGCAAAAGGTGGGATGGAATCCAATTGTTATAACATTATTACACTACCACATTACCTCTGCCTTATTACATATCCACCTTTTATTCTATTACACTATTTACTACTCATCTACCCCATCATACTACCGCCACTCCATTACATATTTAGAAAAATACGTCCGCCACCTGTTTTCTGCTTTTAAGTGCAATGTAACGATATACTGCAATTGGTTCAAAAGACCAGCAATTCTTGTATCGGAAGAAACGAATTTTGACGAGAAGGCTCCAATTTGTGAAGAAGTCTGATATTTTTTAAGTAACGAATTTTGAAGAGAGGGCTCTTATTCTTTTATCAGGGGTCATCAAAATGTAACGACAATTTAACGAAGAAGTTTGCATCAGAGAAATGACGGAAGAACAATGTCAGTACGAATGTTGTTAGGGGCTAAAGCCTTTTTCTGTAAGTATTTGATAAGACCACGATGCCGCAGTTTGTCGATTTGCAAGAGGAGTCGCTACTTTAGAAGGCTTCTTTGAACTGTCAGATGTCAGTTGACCTGGAAAGAAACAATGCAGTTATTAATAAGAAGTGTTGAAATGAATGCATGCATGATTTCACAGCTCTAGCATCACTCCTTCATAGTCATCCTGAGAACTTTCCGACCGACCCTCGTCAATTATTATGTTGTTACAATGTTGAAGATAAATGTAATATTAGTCGTTACAATATATAATAAATTTACTACTTCATCGGGTTATTTATTTGTGTGTACACAGCTTGTTTGTAGATACAGGAGAAATTTGTCTCTGGTTCCATGGTTCATTGAATATGTTAGATTAGATTCCCCGTGGCTGCTAGGGAGAAAGACATAGGAAAAGGAACGTTTGTAGTTAGAGGGGGAAAAGAGGTTTACCTTCGCACACATTATTATATAGCATAGTGACCAGAGTTACTCTCAGTCCAGAGACGATTGACCAAGGAGAGGAAGACAGATGTTTGCTTGAGTTTTTTTTAAAATTTTATATATAACTTTCTGGTTACTGAATTAGGTCAGCTAAAACAATAGGGTTCTTCGTCCTTGATCAGAACTGACCACAAGAAAGATCAAGAGGTCAAATTTTTCTCATTAATCTCTGAGTGCAATAAGGCTAAGACAAAAGACCGAGGAATTGACAATGTATATAAATGTGGATTTGGTTTCGAATTCCAGCTTAGCTATACTGTAGCTGTTCGCTACACCTACATATATGAGTAAGCGCATATACATTCACATACATATGCACATAGAAAACAACACACTCACATACCTGCACACACACGCACAAATACTTCACGCACACACACACACACAAATATACACAAACATACACGCATGCACATACACAAATAGTTTCATCAACAGTACTGCTACTGCTACCACCACCGCTGTCCCCCCACCCCTCCATTATCACTACTGGATCATTTCTGTTTAACTCACAGTTTTTGAAATTTCAAAATTAAGTGAAAATTTTCAAATGTTGTATACTGATGTAATTTTTCACGCTGAATTTAATTTTGTTATTCCTTTGTTCCAGAAAAATCTTAGAAAAATGTCACAGAAGTTTAAAATGTGATTATTTTAACCCAATTAAAATACAGGATTTGGAAGCTGACATTTTCTGCTAAAACTACCCAAAATATGCAGATTTTAAAAGTTATTCACTTTTATTCATTAATTTGTGGCAAAAACGAATTTTTCTTTCCATAATTAGCCTACAAAACTACACCGATGCACCAAGTTTGAAATCAATTGGAACAAAATTAAGAGAATTGAAATTAAGAATTCTGTGAGCCAAACAGAAAATACTACTGCTGCTGCTGATGCCGACTCATTGAACCCAACAGAAAATATGACGTGATGGAATATAAAACTACGTCACAATCCGAAATCGCACCAAACGCAGGTTTCTATCTCACCAACTCCATAAAAAAAAAAATTCCCCCAAAACAGAGAAGGTTGTAAAAAATCTTTCGATTTTTAACAAAGCTTTAAAAATTACGAAAGTTATTTTGAAAGTATAACCTTAATCTTCTGTGATAATTCGAACTTTAAACAACATTCTCAAACAATTTTTACAATAAGCTGAGGTAAGTTCATTAAATGTTCTGATAAAAATAGAGTCATTTATTATTATTCTGTATATGTAAATATTTTTTTAAACATTTACTAAAGACAGGCAAACTTATTAAAAGATTTTCAAAAATGAATTTACACTTTAGCTAACTTCAATTTGTGATTATAAACCTAAATAATGTATTTGCATTTCTTTAATCTAATCTACTTTTGAAATAATTCAAACTTGTTTTCTTTTTGTTGTTTGTTTAGCCCTAGGTCAGACCAAATACGTATGATCAATGGCGTTTTAGTATAATTTCTTTTTTTTTGTTTAGAGAGAGAGACATAAAAACAGCTAGGACTACATCATTCATTGTCTTTCCTATTTTGTCGGGGGGTAGACTTCATCCGTCGTCCAGTTTAACACTAACCATCTTTGGTGTCTTTGAGGATAATTTTGCCGTTTCCTCTCATTAATATTGGAGCTTCTTTCTTCAAACTCTGATTGACGGACTTCGGAATAACTATCACTGCCCCAGGGAAATGGGAAGTTGTTTCCTTCTGTAAAAGATTTTTTTTTTTTATTCCTCAAGAACTTAATTTTTTACATTTTTGTCCCCCTCCCCAATTTCTACGATTACACCCAACGTTTACTATTGGGCGCTGTCCCCTCTGATTGAATAAATATAAAAAAAAACCCCAGAGAAATGGAAATCTATGATTTTCATTGGTATTTGAAATTAGACATCGGTCCAGTTGGTTACAACGCCTAACAGAAATGTCTCGACCCACTTTCTGTTTGTTTTCTTCGGACATGGCACAAGACTTCAGTTCAGAATGTACATAATTGAGAAGAGATATCGTGTGCGATCTCATCCGATGTCAGTTAAAAGTCGGCTTTATCTGGTAACGAAATGAAGTCGAACGAACTTTTTAATCTTTTACTGTCAAACTTTTAAGTTTCGAAGTTGTTTACGTATCGAAGAAACGGTTGAAACTCAAGGAAACGCCTGTAAGAATCGAAGAGGAAATCATAATTAACAACATTGATCTAATTGAAACGAATTAATTCCTTCAGGACATTTATACCTTGATTATTGGTATTGAAAGTATTCTATTAAATGTCTTACATTGTTTTGATTAAATAATTAATTGTTACTGTATTGAACGAATGCGTTTGGTGAATAGTCAGACTTGTTCGGAAAGGAAAGCTTCGTGGTGGTCAATATCAGTGGTTGTGAACTGAGGTTTGCATAACTCTTGGGGGGTGGGGATCTAGATAAGCTTTTGCTGTTAAAATTTATCTGCAATTTATTTATATGTCTATTTACTTTTTTTTTTATTTTCAAATCCTTAAACTGCATACAAACTGGAATAAGTAATTTTCTTTACAATAAACTTTTTAGTAGTTTTTGTCGAAGATTTTCCATTTTGAAGCTGATTTAATCTATAGATTATTTTTAAAATCAGCTTTGAGATTTGAAACTCTATTATTCAATGTGGAAACTTGATTTACAAAGTATATGAAGTGGTCCACCTCATTCAACACTCATCAGAGTGAAATAAGAAGACAAAACAAAAAGTGAAACAGAAACGAAGAAATGGTAATTCCGTAGAAATAAACTGCAAAGTAAATGAATAATTTAAATAAAATGAAATAAATTAAAAATAAGGAAAAATCTTTTTAATTTGGCAAAAGACGGATCTGTTCTAAAAGGAAACCCACGTAAACCGAGGGACAAGTGTACGTTTATATTTTTTGTCTGTTTTTGAATTTAATTAATGGTTTTGCTCCTTTCACATTTCAGACAAAAAAAAACACCAACATCTAGAGCAACAACAACAACAAAAACTACAAGAACCACAACAGCAATAAGAACAACAAATATGAAGTTCCACACAGTATTGTTTCTCAGTTTATTTATGTCTACATTTGATCTTATCACGGCTCATGATACAGCAGCTTCATCATTATTGCCATCATCATCATCACCAGCACAAGCACCACCACCACCAGTAGCAGCAGCAGCAGCATTAGCAGCATCTACTCCAGACATTATCATGCTCGACACCAACCAGAACGCATCAGGTTTGTTATAGTTTCATATGTTATAAGTCAGGGCTAAATATTTTGTCAGAAATCTGAGAGAAGTCTAAATATAAAAATGTCAAAATGGTTAATGGGTTCAATTTTTGAAAATAATGCCCAGTCTATGTCTTTGTTTTCTTAAATTTTTCTTTGTGAGTATTTTTTGAAGGCAACTGCTATTTCTAGCAGGTTGGACAACCACATAGTTTTTCTTGTTGGGTTAAAAGGAATCCGTAGATTATATAACAATGTGGAATATAAAACTGTTAGTAGGATGGAGGCTAATGCCGAGTTCCTTGGGTGTTGTCCAATGTCAATCTCATTATGTCTTTGCATATCACTAGCCATGGAACTCCCAAGACTACATGGAGAAGGTGAGGCCTGTTGCCATTCTTTGGTGCCTGGAGATGCTTCAGAATATTCTGGGTGGGCACTAATTTGTAATAATGCTAAAGTGGAGTTTCGTAATAAGTGTATCACTGTAAATCTGAGGGTACACCATTGAATAGGGAGAAGTGTGGGAGGGGGGAGTAGTACTGTCCAGTGCACACCCTTAGTGATGGGCATGGTTGGCAGCAGATTGGCCTCCTGGCAATCGTAACTTGGCCCCTTTTCTATAAGTAGTGAAAGTGTATATAATCCAATTTGATTTTCTGTTTCGATTGTTGCAGCATTTTTTGTTGTGATCCGTGTTTGATGTCTCTCTTTATTTCTTTTGCCAGATCCGCTTGTCAACGATGAACCAGCACCGCAGGCTAAGCCTGGTATCATTAAGAGTTTGGGAAACAGTATAAAATCGTACTTGGTTCGAATAAGAAAAGCAGTTTTCAGCCATTCTCTCATCATTGGTCCAGTTGTTGTCACTGCTTTCGTTGTTGGGGTAACAGTGTTAACGCACCGGAACCGTTTCTCGTAACCGATTCCTCGCTCTATGCAGGCGTTATCATATTTTATTAAGAATCTTTAAATTCACTCTTAAATAGAAGGAACACAAGATTCAGAATTTGGAGAATTTTTTTGCCAAGTGACAAGGCATTTTTATAGAAGAGAAGCATAAACGAAAATGGCAAGTTTGAAGAAGTTCCGTTCTTTCTTGTTTAGAGATAAAAAAAAAAAACCCCACAAAAACCTTTAACTGCTTTCAATGGTGACTAAGATAAGTTATAAAGACTAATTACTCTGGTTAATTTGTTATAAAAACGTCTTGGATATAACCTGTGGAATTTTTGAAAGCTGCACCAAAGAAAAATTGAAAAATTTTCTCTTCACAAAAATAAATGCATTTTTTCCTTTTTTTTTTCTCATTGCTTTTTGTTGCTATCAATAAGAGTTCTGACCTAAGACATTCCGGCAATGACTACTTGCTCATTTGCTTTATCGTAATTCATCATAAGTTTTTGATGTTAACTAAACGGCCCATTAACGATTTTTGGCACTTTAGATTGATGCTGTTGTTGTTGTTGTTGTTGCAGGGTTTTTGTTTAACCTCAGTTCAACGTTCACTGAGTTGGGTCTGGAGTTAAAAACTAACCAATGCTCTCTTTCTGTCTGTCGTATTATCTAGGAGGGAAATTTGGCAGTTTTGTCCATCAAGCCGAATGGCATGGATTCGTAAGGGAACTCTAAAACTAAATCATCATGACAATACATTACAAGGGTGGATCTTTGAATTACAAGCACAATCAAGTCGAAGAAAATCAGTACTCCAGTCGATTCGTTCGACTAAAATTGCTCAAGGCGGTGCCCCAGCATGGCCGCCGTCTAATGATTGAAACAAGCAAAATATAAAAGATAAACATACTACTACCGAGGATCGAAACTGTAGTGTAGTCATAGATTTCGGCGATGTTATCTCCATCTTTAGCATACGGGAGATATTTACTAATGGGTAGTCTATCGAAAGAATGCCTTGTTTGTTTGTGTTATTTTATTTATAAAGAAAGCATGATTATGGCGGAGGAACACCCTAAAAGAGTCTAGTAAGTCTTGATAGAAAAGGGTCGTCGACCGGCTAGAAATAACAAGATATGTCCCGGACCAAACCCTTACCGTCTCTAAAAATAATAAAAAAAACAAAACAAGTAGATTGTCGAGACTTGAGTGTCTCTCGAACTTGCATCAGCACTGACCAAAATCTAAAGAAAAATAATAATTATGGAAAGGTTGCTAAATTATCTTAATTTTAATATCTACAATAGCAACAAGAACAGCAACAATAACAACAGTAGCAGCAACAACAGCACTTTTGAAATGTCCTGGATGGGAAAGAGAGGGAGAAAGTAAAGAAGAAAGAAGAGAAAATAAGTGAGAGAGAGACAGACATTGTAAAAGAGAGAAAGTGACGACGACGAGAAAAAAGAGAGGGTGATAAAGGGAGGAGACGAGAGAGAGAGTGAGAGAAATGAATGGCAGAAATAAGCAATGAGAGTAAGAAAGTAAAAAAAGACGAGTGTTTGAAACATCATTTAAAAGAGAGAGAGAGAGAGGAAGGTAGAGATACTAATGGGAGTGAGGAGGAGGAGGGGGAGTTGGTGAATGAAGGAGAATGGTGGAAGGGGGAAGCTATCATGGAAGGCGTGACTGAGTAGGAGTTTATTCATTGAAGAAGGTGCAGCGAAGAAGATTGGTCAGCAATGAAAGCGAAAACCTATGAAGTATAGCATTAACGGAGCGTCGTTATCATGGCTTCCCATGTGGTCTAGTGGTTAGGATTCCTGGCTTTCACCCAGGCGGCCCGGGTTCGATTCCCGGCATGGGAACGTCTACTTTTTCCTCCTTTTTTTTTTAGTTTTTTTTTTTCAAGTTTTCCTTTGACTGCGGCCATGCTGGGGCGTCGTCTTAAAAAAAAACTGGCTTCCTGAAGAGTCATAATTATCTAAACTGCAACGAGCATGGCTTTCGCCGCAGCAGGAACTGCCTAACACAGCTTTTGCATCACATCGATCATATAGGGATCAGGTTCGAACTCTGGTGTCATATTTCTGAACTTCAGTAAATCCTTCGACATTTTCCTTCATTTAACCGTCAATGAGCGCACAAAAACAATATGATGTTAGATATGGGAAAATTTCAATTCACACACTTCGCAAAGGAGAATGCTCTTTCAGACTGTCGTATTCTCTTCCTTCAGCGGAACCACTCATAGCATCCATTAATATCAACAATTTCGGCTGGAGTGCTCACATCAACAATAAAGCCGATATGACTCTCAGGATGAATTCCTAGATGTTCAGAACTTTCCGGTTCAGAGAACAAGACATCATCATTACCCCTTTCTCCTCCTTTGTACGGCCACACCTAGAATACTGCTGTCCTCTGTGGGTATACCCGCGCCAAACAAAACATTACGCAAATTGAGTCACCTGGGAGAGCGTTCTCTAAAATAATGAAGGGCATGACTGAGGTTGATTATTGGGACAACCCGAAAACCTCGGATCTTGATTCTCTCCAACGCCGTCGCGAGGCGCTCCATCATTTGCCTAAACGACGACTAACATCAAATTCAGAATTTATCCAAGGCTGGGATCGCGTGCCATACGCCCCCCTACACAATTCAGGCCCACAATACATAAATTCACTGCAACATAAAGGACAAATTTCTTCAAGGGACACCAGATAAGCCACTTATACCGGAATAAATCCCAGTCAGCAACAACCTCCTTACTCGAATGAGCCATGATTTCATAAAACTTGACTTGAAAATGACTTCGAGAGATACTTAAGTTAGACAGGGTCTGGGCCAATTTTTATCTAAGTTTACACACACATACAAACAAAAATACGGATAGAAAAAAATCCCATCTTTAATTGTTGAATTCAGTTTACAAATCCGACGATCTTTTCTGTTGGATCAACATATTTAGATCCAGAAAATAGCAGTCAAATTAACACACAGACATATCCCTTTGCTTTCTGTTTTCAGATTTTGAAGCATCCGTAGAGGGAATTAACTAATTGGATAATCTCAATCTATGTAGACTTTTTCTTTATTTCTTTTCCTAAACTATATTACATATGTATGACCCAACCATATTTGTATTTAACTGCAGAAAGCTCAATCTTCTTTTCACCCAAACCACGTATTGCAGGAAATAAAAAAAGGGGGATTATGGTACGGTTCACCGTCGAGCTTGTATTTACCATCGAAAACTATGGATGCGAACAGTTTCGTACACCAGAATTTAGTTTAATCTTGCACAATCTGGCGAAAACTTAGGAACCTTGTTTAGTGTAAAAGGGAATTTCTCTGGTGAACAGTTAAGGGACGCATTTCGCGTATATTTTGAGTATGTTCATGAAATAGGGAAGAAGAGATAACTGTGGATTGCTTCGTCTGTCGTTCACCAACACCGCCCCCTCTCCGTCGTTCTTGAAAACGCATGGAGAAAGGGAGATAATCGTAAATAAAATTGATTGAAGTGTGTGTATGTGTGTGTTTACGTCTGTGTGTGTGTGTGTGTGTGTCCCGGTCTTTGTGCGATGTCGGTTTACACCAAGTAATAAACACGACCGTTTCTCTAAGCAATGGTCAGTTTCTATCGGCAAACTTCCGATTTCCTCTGTAATCAGATTTTCAGCAGACCATTCGATGTTTTCCTTGTAAAGATGATCGGTAAGTAACGCTTTCATGCATGCGTTAGGGATGTGCTGAAAACAACAGCTAAATCGCTCTTAAATCACACACACACACAATCATTTATTCATTTGTTTCCAGAATCGTATAATTCCCGTTTGTAGAACACAAATTCAAAAACATTTTCTAAAAGTTTCAAAAAATAAAAGAGTTATGAGGGGTTTTATGGGGAACTTAAACCCAGAATTCCTCCAAGAAAATAAATCTAGCGTCGGTTTCGCCAAGGATCGCCTTGTTTCCACCAACAGAAGTAAAACTAGTTAAATACCATAGAATACGTGGTTGAGTATCTCTACGGGAGAAATGAAAAGTAAAAATAAATAAAAGGAAAGTGAGTTCGATGAAGCAACTGATACTAGTCTGTCTGTTAGGATTTCCATTGTTTGAGGGCCGAGGGCCATGCACACATGAACCGTCTCTTTCTCCTCATTCGTGCCTCTCACTATTATTATGTATTCTGCTCCTTCCGTTGATGTCGTCCAGCTAGTATCTTCGTTTCCTCGCTTCGTTTCTCACCATTGACCCTTCTATCGAGGACAGGGTTCCTCAACCATATTTTTAAAACTATGAAACCTTTTGATTCCCATATAACTCGGATGATCTCTCAAAACTATACCATGTTTTAAAAAATCCTATTATATTTTTTAATTATATATTACTAGGAATTTTTGGAAGAAAATTGTTAAAAGATTTTGTGTATAGTATAAATGCACGTAAATTTTAACAATAAAATCTTATAAAGATCTTCAAGGGCCCTATGGACCCCGTTTGAGAACCACAGCCCTACTATTTGCATGCTGGGGGTTCTGGGCCCTGATGACATTCCCCAAATACTACACGTTTCTGTTTCTGACGGTTGGAACTAAAATTCTTTATACCCTGTGGAGAAGATTCTGATATTTAATAAGTGAATCTCCGTCTGGGAGAAAGAAGAGGTAAAAAAAAATACCGGATAAGGGCACACGAAAAAGAAAATGTTTCTGGACAAAAATGTTTTTCACAGGTTAAATCAACCGTTCTTCTTCATGAAAGGTATTCTGAGGGTCCGCCGATCAGAGATTATACCAGTTTCGTGAAACGAGTGTTACCTTCTTTTCATCATCACCCTCCAAAACAAAAACAAATCCGATTGTGAAATAGACGATTGCTCTTCTGCTAAACAGAATCCAAAATTATCCAAAGGGAAGAAGTTGTCCACTTTGTTGTATTCAGCAGACATTTGTATTTTTAACGTAGCCTCTAAGTCAGTAGTAGAGGTGGATGCTCTGAGAGCATAGCTGTGAGAATAAGAACAGGTTGGACAAAGTTCAGAGAGCTCTTACCTCTGCTGGCCACAAGGGGCCTCTCCGTCAGAGTGGAAGTACCAGATGAGTACTGGGGTTGATGTAATCGACTTAATCCTTCCCCCAAATTTCAGGGTTTATGCCTATAGTAGAAAGGATTATTATTATTATTATTATTATTTTTATTATATTCTATAGATTTATCTCCACTAATTGGCAGCAATTCTATGGAGATGAGTCAATAGAGTATCAGATAAAATGTCTGATATCCTGTAGAGGAATGATCCTTTACATTCTGTGTTCAAATCCTGTCCTTGTCAGCTTTATCTTTTCATCCTTCCCAGGCTTATAAAAGTAAACACCATTGTACCATCTTACTTTCTGCTGCTGTCAGTTATTTTCCTGTTTAACCTTTTCAGATTCTGATTATTTTATCAAATATAAGGCTTATTTATTCACATTTGATTTGAATTTATCCTGTATTATCTTGTAGCCTTGAGATTTCGATGATGTGACTGTATATTTTTTAGACTAACATTGTAGAATAGGTGTGAAAGGTTGGATCTCGCCAGTTTAAATGCTAACATGTTAATATGTTGTTTTTAGAGCAGCTGATGAACAAAACCATAAGAATAATAAAGAAAAAAGGCCTCTTGTAGTATTTAGCTAAATACCTCTATGCTCCCAGTTCAAATCCTGCCAAAGCTGGCTTTGTCTTTTGTCCTTCTGGTGTCAATAAACATTTTACAGATTAAGTACTGAAGATAATCTAATCAATTATACTTGCCCCTCCCCTCCACACTGCATTTATTGTTGTTGTTGTTGTTATTGTCTTACTTCATCTTCCAATTCCAGGTTTTCTTCTCCGTAAGATCTACAATTTCCTCATGAAAGCCCCTCGGGAACTACTGATGCAAAAACATGTAGTGTTGCCTCCCATGGACGTTAAAGTTGTCTGTACACACTCTGAATGGAATTCTGTTTATCGCACACTTTTGGAACAGTGTGAAAGCATCCCGGTAATGTAATCTCGCCTATACACTCGAAACACATTCTATACATCCTGCATACTCAATGTTACCTTTAAAGTTTTTTGTCCTGTGTGTGTGTGTGTGTGTGTGTGTGTTATCTGTCTTGTATTGCAAATCTTGTCTTTCTTTGCAAAGTTTGTCTGCATCCATGTGGGTGATCATCTTCAATTTCGTCTTGAAAACTTTGTTACCATTGTTGTTGACATCATCATCATTGTCATCATGATCATCATCTTCATCACCAAACCAGTGCAGTCTCCTCTCTTGTACATTGCATCTAATTCCTCTTATGCTCCACCTCTCTCTCAATACACCAATGATCTGTCACACATGCACACTGATATTGCAACATACCAGCTTCGTTCCTCCCCAACCTTTGCATGTTATTTGCATTCAATGTGTGTGAGTGAGTGCATATTCATCCTTATCCTTACATGTGTTGGTTGACTGTAAACAGCATCCTTGCTGTCTGTACAGTGTTCTTTGCTTGAAATCTTCTGCAAAAACATGTCTGAGCTTCTTGATATCTCTTAAAGTGTTGCACAATCTTTGGAAACAAAAGACTTGTTCAAACAGTGTTGTTTGTTTCCAGTTATCTGCATCTCTGGCTGTGGAAAATCTGCCTCAATGAATTCCATTTCACCCATGCAAGCATATAAAAGTGGATGTTAAATGATGGTGATGATGATGATGGTGGTGGTGGTGATGATGATGGGTAGATTATCTGTTTGTAAGCTGGTTTGGATGGATTGTATGTATTATTCAAAGGTTAATTCTTGTTCCACTATGTCATGCTCATTCTGCCTAAGAATTATGTTAAGGGCACATGTATCTGTGGAGCACACCCTCCACTTCTATGCTAATTTAATGAGCTGGAATGTTCAGTTAATTGAACAACTGGCTCCCTATCATTTGAACCAACAGAGAGGCATCGACACACTTGCCTACGTACATTTGTATACGACAAGCTTTTTCAGCTTCCAAAGTTTCGAGGTGTTACAGTTCTTAGAACACAGCCACGCCTGCGTCTTTTTAGAAATTTCAAACAACAGATTTTGCAATTCTGAAGTTTTTTTCTTTTCTTTTTCAAATTTTCAATTTTTGCCCTGATCTCACTTTCAACCACTTTTCTAAACTCAAGAGGCATGGCACTTTCAGATACGGTTGTTCCTTCCAAAATTCTGTTGACGAGAATTAGGAATTCAATAAGTAAAACCGGGACAGAGGATGTTGGTGTGGAACAAACGGGAAACAGAAGACAACATTTCCATTGAGGTGTTTAGTTAAATCTTTTTTTAGCGTAAACCCCGCTGGGTATCAATAAAATCAGTACAGAACAATTTAATCAATATGTTTATTTATTTGTTTGTTTGTTTATTCAATCATCGGAAATTGAAATCAGACGTTATGATGTTTAGCCGTTGTTTCTGAATAATATTTAAAATAAATTTCAGAGTCGCAAGAAAAAAAAAACAAAAAAACCCCACTGTTTTACTAAGGGAGGCAACTCCTCATAAGTTGGCTGTATGTCACCTCCCTTTATCATCTTTCCGCTCCTTATGATCCCACTCTCAGATATTTGAAGAATTTCCGTAGAATGGAAAAACAAAAAAAAAAAAAAAGAATTATGATCAGTAATAATTGCAGATATCCATGTAAGCATATGTATAGCCATGCATGGTAGGATATTTTTGGGGTCAATGGACTTATATGTTGAGGCTAAAGTTAGAATTTCAAATCCTGCTACTTTTCAGTTTCCGTCTACCAAATCCACTCATAAACTTTGGTTGGCCCAAGGCCGTAGTTGAAGACACTTGCCCATGTGGGACTGAACCCAGAACCATGTGGCTGGGAAGCAAGCCTCTTACCATACGGCTACACTTGATGCATGTCTGCATAATTATGTGAAAATGCCATTGGTTCTCAGTTTGGATTTTTAATTGGCTTTACTTTTAATTAATTGTTAATCCATTTATTTTTAGGTGCTGGGATTAGATGCTGAATGGATTAGTAGATTTGGTCGGAGATATCCTGTATCCTTGCTACAATTAGCAGGTAAAGATGGCCTTTGTGTTCTCATTAGACTGAACTTGTTGCCAAAACCTTTCCCAGCTTCGTTAAAAAGTTTGTTGGCTGATTCAAGGTAGGTCTTTATTTTCTATACCAGAGTTGATTTTGGGAAGGGCACCCAGCCATTAAAAACCATGCCAAAAGAGACAGTGAAGCCTATTACAGTCTCCTGGGTTGGACGGTTTGACAGGAGCTGGTAAAGCCAGGGGTTCACCATGTTCCATTGTCTGTTTTGGTTTGGTTTCTAGGGTCAGATGCCTTTCCTAATGCCAACCACTTTACAGAGTGGACTAAGTGCTTTTTAAGTGGCACCAGTGCCTTTTTTTGTGACTCAGTAATTAGAATTTAACTTTTATCACATTTCTTGGTGTCGACACAAAATGGTGAAATGAGTAGAAATTTTCAAAAGGAACATATTACCTCCAAATATAATTGAACGAGCAAATTTCACATTTACATTACTCTTCCCATA
>NC_069002.1:359058-363362 GCF_001194135.2 Octopus bimaculoides
TAATGAAGCTGGTGCGTAATTGATAATTAGAAGGTAACTGAACCGGCCCGTCCACCCACTTTTCCTTCCCCCCCACCAAACACACACACACACACACACACACACACACACATTATAATATCCATTTCCCCATATTTGCGTGAGCTGAGCAGAATCTGCTGCCAGTTGTCCTTCCTGTTCTCCATGGCAGGTTGATGTAATCAACTCCCCCCCTCCCACTGAAACCAGTATTTCTTCATGGCCAGACATGTTTACACGGAAGACTGGAAATGGGCAACGTTGCTTGTAGGGTGGTGACACTTGTTTACGACTTTCACATAATCTCAAAAGAAGGGGACACAACACCTGCACACAACAAAACACTCCCATGCAGACACACATACATACATCATTATCAGCATTTAACGTCCGTTTTTCCATGCTGGTATGGGTTGGACAGCTTCACGGGAACTGGCAAAGCCAGGGTCCATGCCTGGTCCCATAGTCTGTTTTGGCTTGGTTTCTATGGTGGGATGCCTTTCCTAATTAAATAAACCACTCCACAGAATGTGCTCGGTGCATTTTATGTGGCACCAGCATCCACACCAATGCTTTTTACCCAGCCCCTTGGTTTTAGGATCTCTTCATCGCCGTTATCATCATAATTTCATGTCTGTTTTCCATGCTGGCATGGGTTGGACAAAAAGTTACCAGTAGGTGGCTACAGGGAATTGAAACCTGTACCTCTCAGATACTGGCTGGGTGCTCTGTACCATTAAGTTAAGTGATTCCAACATCTGAATGAATATATATATATATATATATATATATCACTTTGTAAATATATATATATATATACATATATATATTGTACATTTGACGAAAGCCACTGCCAAAGCATTGGCCAGTCTGGAGCTGTGACAGGGGATGCTTAACCTAATTTTCTGAGTTAACTGAAATACAGAGACAGTGGCATATTTCATTGAAAATGTGGTCAAGAAAAGGCCTAAACATAAACAAATGGGATGGTCACTGTTTGAACAGATTTGGGTATAGGTCTACTTGGTCAAGGCTGAGCAGGGGCTAAACAAGAAACCAAATGTAGATCAATATTGAAAATCTGGGATCCTGTTATGGAATTTAAGTATGAAATAATGTCTCTGTACCACCCTAGCTTCTTGTCTTGTGTGGGAAAGGGATGAAGGCCTCAAGTCAGTGCTAAATGTGTAATGTTTATTCTGTCTTTTGACTTTAACAGGCCATCAATGACACAAGGAGTGATGTTGAGTGGTTGACATCAGCAAGCTCTCCTCTAATTAACCTTGATGTAACTCACAGTCAAGATGAAAAGGTTAGATCTTTCAATTCCAGCTGCAATCCATCTGATGGACTTCCATACCATTTGCATCTTCCTAGTTAAGAATTGAATTGATCTGAGGCTGGGGTAGAAGACACTTTGCCTGAGAGGCTGTGTATTAGGATTGAACATGGAAGCCTCATGTTTGCAAAGGGAACTTCTGAACTCCTTCCCAACACCTTCATCAGCATCACCATCACCATCATCATCATCATCATCATCATCATCATCATCTTCATCTTCATTTAACGTCCATTTTCCATGCTGGCATGGGTTGAATGGTCTGACAGGACTGGCAAGCCAGAGGACTACACCAGGAGGCTCCACTTGTCTGTTTTGGCAGCATATGGTTTCTGTGGCTCCAATGCCCTTCCTAACCCCAACCCCTTTACAGAGTGTGGACTTGGTGTCTTTTACGTGGCACCAGCACAGGTGCTTTATATGTGGCACCATCATAAGTGCCTTTCATGTGGCACCAGCATGGGTGCAGTGTGGCACTGGCAGAAGTGCTTTTTACATGACAACAAAATGGCTGCTTTTCATGTGATAGCAGCATGGTGAGAAATATGTTGGTAGAATTGGAGGAGGAAGGACAAATGACTTCTATTACGGCCTTAAAGTAACCAATTGACCGAGTATTGAATAGATTGTTTTATGGCAATTGTTCCAGTCCTCGGCACTTGGAGTTCAAATCACACTAAGGCTGACTTTGCTGTTTATCCTTTTGGGCTTCATAAATACCAGTTCTGTACTGGGGTCGATTTCCTTCCTTCCTTCCTTCCTTCCTTTCCCCTCCCTCTTGTTCTTCTATCCCTTTACTTTCCTTCCTCACTTACTTCCCTTGCACCTTTTTTCTCTCCCCCTCCCTCTCATTCTTTAGTCCTACTGATTCCTTTCTCCTTCTCTCCTATTCCTTAGTCCCTCTACCCTCTTCAACTCCTACCCTCTCCTACCACGTGATCGCTGTCTGGTTAAGGCATTGCCATCTTGTTCCAACCAGCTGCCCTTCAAGGCTGGTCACGCCCCTCTGTCCTCCCACCTGGTCTGTTATGATTTGCCATTTTACCATTTCCCCTTTGTGCCAAGCTTACCATTCTTGTCTGATGGTCGAAAGACCCTTCTTGTTATGTATTATTATTATGTATGGCCATGTATTCTAATGAAGGCAATTGATCCCTGGAATATGACTGGTACTTATTTTATTAAGCCTTGAAAAATGAGAAGCAAACCTCCTCCAGATTCTGTTTGGGATTTTACCTTTTATCTTTTACTTGTTTCAGTCATTAGACTGTGGTCATGCTGGGGCACTGCCTTCATGAATTTTTAGTTGAATGAATTGACCCGAGGACTATTTTTAAAGCCTGTTCTGTCAATCTCTTTTGCCAAACTGCTAAGATATGGGGATATAAACACACCAACACCGGTTGTCAAGTGGTGGTGGGGGACAAAGAGAAACACAATGACACACACACACACATGATGGGCTTCTTTCAGTTTCCGTCTCCCAAATCCACTCACAAAGTTTTGGTTGGCCTGAGGCTTATAGTAGAAGACACATGCCCAAGGTGCCATAAATTGGTGGGACTGAACCCGGAACCATGTGGTTGTGAAGCAAGCTTCTTGCAACACAGCCATGCCTGCGCCTATGTTGAAGAATAAAACGTAAAGAATTTAATCAGCCATTGTTTGACTGACATATTTTTTCTTTTAAAAAAATGGAATTATTTCACAATAAATCTTAATTTTTTTTTAATCTCTTAATCTGTTGTTTAGCCTCAAGACAAATCTGCTTTCAAGAAAAAGGACAGTCTCAGAGCTCACAGCCTCAGAGCTTACAACCTGCGTCGCAATCCACTTTATGACAACTGCCAGCTTCTGGCACCCGACAACCAAATATTGTGTACCTGTGATTCCCGTAAAGCTAAATGGTACCTTCACAAAGGACTTGGAGGTTGGTGATTATTCTTCTTTAAAAAGGTGGGAGGAAGGGACGAATGTGTTTAACGGTCACTGCAGTAATGATAGTGTTGTTGGTGTTCTGAGCATGACCATCTTGTCTTATGGTGGTTTGGAAGTCAGTTTGGCTGCTGTTTCTAGCAGGTTGGGCAGCAATATACATGATTTCTCAGTTAACCCTTTAACGTTCACTTTATTCTGTCAAATGTAACATTTATTTATTTATTCACATTGTTTTGAATTAATCATTGCGTTATTTTGTAACTTTGGGAGTTTGATGAGGTAACTGTTAATTTTTGGACTGATAATGTAGGTTTGGTGTGAGAGGCCAGATCTGGCCATTTGGAATATAAAACAGGAAGAACATTTAGGCTGGACATGGCTGGTTGAAATTCTAAAGGCTTAATACCAACGTCCATATACTGTATATGTCTATCTAGTGAACATCAACACACCGTATCAAGTTAATATAGTTAAAAATCTATGCGTTGTGTATGTCAAAAATAACATCTGTTCACTGTTTGTTCAATGAACCCAACATGTACACACTGCGTCTGTCTGTTCAGTTCACACACATGCTTCATATGAATCTGCCATGTCATATTCCTACCTTGTGTGTCTGTTGGTCAGTCTGGTCAGCATCTAAATTCTATGTCTTTTGATTTATCTTCTCAACATCCACACACACTGTGTCTGTCTGTCTGTCTGAATCTCTTCAGTCAATATCAACATAACTCAACCTGCCATAGGTAAAAGGTCGAGTGAGCCATTCCAGTTATTTTATTTTTTTTTTTCCAGAACTGGTCAGTGAGAATCCTTTGGTCATCCGGCTGAACTTTGAACCCTCTGGGAGGCCACTCAACGATGAAGGTTATTATCAACAGGAGAAGGAGAACATATGCGTTGTTTGTGGAAAACCAGAGAATTACCTCCGGAAGAATATCATTCCCCATGAGTATCGCAAGTGAGTAATCCACTCCATTATTATTACGCCTCCTCCCCTCCCCTCCCT
>NC_069002.1:363615-368615 GCF_001194135.2 Octopus bimaculoides
CCCTCCCTCTTCTCTCAGAATTTTCTTCAGGTCAAGTAGCCTATCCCACTCAAAAGGTCCCTGAATAAGGTTTGTTTAAGGATGTTGAGCAAAACACCCATGTTTCCAAACGTGAATTATCCAAACCCCCAAAGATTTTCTCTCAACACATGGCCATGATGCTCCCCCACTACTTCTGCTCATGATCAGAGATGCACATATTGTCAGCCACTAAGAGACATTGCTCAACTGGTTAAGGTCAAACAACTGACAAACAAATCTGTGGTATTGAGCAAAATATTTACTGTAGTCCATCTTTTAAACCAAAACAAAACAATGTGCATGATAACACTGTCTGGTACTGCATCAGAGCATTGTACAGCATCAGAGTATTATTGCTATTATTATTATTATTATTATTATTATTGTTATTATTGTTATTATTATTATTTCATTTTTTAGGTATTTTCCTTCCATAATGAAAGACCATGTGTCACACGATATTCTCCTCATGTGTCCTACATGTCACCAGAAGGCCTGCCTCAGTGATGTCACTCTCCGGCAGAAACTGGCTGAGGAATGTGATGCCCCTTTGACCGCTGGTACTGTCAACAAATCTCTTATTGATGTCGACTTGGCTAAGATACGGTCAGCTGCTAAGTAAGTACGTTTTGGCATTGGTGGTCATGGTTGGTGCTTCACACTTTCCTTTTCCTCCTGGTCAATCCTTTTCTGCTTGATGTATTATCAAAGGTTCTTCCAACTGTGACCATCTTGCCTATTTCTGTCTTTTTTCTTTTGATCTTGTAGTCTTGGTAGTAGTGCACAACCCTCCCGATTTGAGTAAAGCACTTTCCATATAAAGGATAGATTGTATACTCCTAACATGGCTACAAGGTCAAACAAACTACCATGGCTACAAGGTAGAAATAGCAGCTGAATCTCCCTCAAAATCACATCCTGTTATTTCCGAAAAGATGAGACTACACTGAAGTATAATGTTGTCTGAAGTACACTATGTATGTGTATGTGTGTGTATATGTATGTACATACATGCATACATGTATGTATGTGTATGCATGTAAATATATGTGTGTGTGAGTGAGGGCATTTGGCTTAGTGGTTAGGGTATTCAGCTCATGATCCTTAGGTTGTGAGTTCAATTTCTGGTAGTGTATTGTATCCTTGAGCAAGACACTCTATTTCATTTTATTGCTCCAGTCCACTCAGCTGGCAAAAATGAGTTGTACCTGTAATTCGAAAGGGGCCAGCCTTGTCACATTCTGTGTTGCATTGAATGACCATGAGAACTATGTAAAGGGTACACGTGTCTGTGGAGCATTCAGCCACTTGCACATTAATTCCAAGAGCAATCTGTTCTGTTGATTGGATCAGCTGGAACCCTTGTCATTGTAACTGACAAAGTGCCAGTTTGATGCGTGCGTGCATGTGTGTGTGTGTGTGTGCGTTTATTTGTGTGCATGCGTGTGTATGTGTTTGCATGTATGCATGTGTATATGAAATTCTGCTGACGTAACTCTATGAATATATTGCAGAGCGTTAATGACAAAGAGTCACAAAATTCCTGACAATCGGCTAAAAGAGTTGCATGAATTCCTGAAGAGAAGTCTTGGAGTGGAGGAACTGACCGTAGATGTTCTAGAGAAATCGGTCAATATGGATGTCAAGTAATTTTATTTTATTTGTTCATTTTGTGGACACAACACACACACACACACACACACACACACACACATACAGAGAGAGAGAGTGAGAGAGACAGAGACACTGACACACACACACACACATGGATGCCCATCTAAACACATACAAGTCCTGTGCATGCCTGGCTACCATGTGTGTGTAAATGTATGTGTGTGTGCATGCACATGTGTATGCACGCAGGATAGATACATAGATATTTACATATATACATCCCTCTCACTGTATCCCTTTCTTTTGTTTTTAAGGATCAATAATCCTGATTACAGTCCGCATGGGCACCAGGTCATTGAATACATGAGACGGAAGAAGCAACTGCTAGAATTCCAGCTACGATGGCGCCAGCATTTCATCGATACAATGAAACCCGCTTATCTGCCGGTGAAATGGGCAGTGGATCACAACCATAAACATTTGGCCCCTCTTTTGGACGAAGAGATCCCGAAATTCACCAAAAAAATGTCCAAGGCAAAATCATCAAAGTCAAGTGCAAAATCAAAGTCTAAAAAATAACTGCAACATAAGCCACAGCAACAAAGCCATGACACGAACTGCATGAACACCACTTGGACTGCGATTAATCAGAAACATCTACAGTTACGCCATCAACTGTAACACTAACAGCAACAACAATGAGAACCACATAATGGCAACAACATTTTCAGTGCAGCTACAATATCTTAGTTCCAACCACAAAGATACAAACCCACTGCTGACCCCATCATTGTGACCACCACCACCACCACCACCATAAATGCCTTCATCAAAGAATGTAAGCAACTAGAAATAATAATAATAATAATAATAATAATAATAATAAATGGCAAAAATTAACTGAAAGATTTCGTTCAGAAAAATATTCTTTGTGATTTTTAAGATTTTGTTCATTTGAAATGGTTTTGAATTATGTTTGCCAACCATGTGGTTTTGAGTTCAATCTCACTGTATCACTGTATTGGATCTGGGGCAAGTGTCTTTTTCTATAGCCATTGGCTGACCAAATCATTGAAAAAAAAGCTTGTCATATATCTATCTGTGTCTGTGTGTGTGTGTGGTCATCATCATCATCATCATCATCATTTAACGTCTGCTTTCCGTGCTGGCATGGGTTAGACAGTTTGACTGGAGATGGTCAGCTGGAGAGCTGCACCAGGTCCCAGTCTGATCTGGTAAGGTTTCTACGGCCGGATGCTCTTTGTAATGCCAATCACTCTGAGCGAGTGTCATGGGTGCTTTTTATGTGCCACCGACACAGGTGTGCCATTTACATGGCACTGGCAACAGCAATGACTTTGATTTCCCTCAGCTTGGTGAGTCTTATCAAGCACAGCATGTTCTTTTCTACTCTAGGCACAAGGCCTGAAATTTTTGGGGAGTGGGCCTGTCAATTAGATTGCACCCCAGTACGCAACTGGTACTTAATTTATCGACCCTGAAAGGATGAAAGGCAAAGTCAACCTCGGCGGAATTTGAACTCAGAACGTAAAGACTTCGCAGTTGAATGAATGGAAGAAAAGGAGGGACGTCTTCGGCTGTGAGAGGGGCTGCTGCAAGAAGGGCCCCCCCTCCAATGCAACAAAAACTGTGCACATGAACAGGTATGAAACTGGTAAAAACTGGTTTGAACAAAAACTTACACAGCGTGGTCAAAAACACGTTGGATGTATTCCACAGCGTATAATAGTAATAATAATAATAATAATAATAATAATAATAATAATAATATTTAATGACTTCTTTTATTGATCACAAGGGCCCAAGACATGAAGGACAATATCAAAGTACGAATTACAAAAAAACAAAAACGGGTGGGGTTTTCATCGATCAAAGGTAAACGTTACCACATTAAAGGGTTATAACAAAGGATATATAAATAACAATTAGAGAAATAAATAATTAATAAGTAAATAAATAATTAGAATCCCCAATAGCGGACAGTCCATTTAGAATAATCCGGGCTAAACCCTGCGCAAAATCCTGGATTACTCTGCCATCCTCAAAGCATTGGAAAAGTGCCGTCTTTCAGTTTCTTTTCGGTCCATTCAGCGTCTCCAGTCTTAATAATGAAATTAATAATTATACTCTTGTTTCTGTATTGAGTTCTTTCACTTGGAACACAGAGAAATGTATGTTTTAAATGATATTACTGCATACACACACATATATACACACATACACGCACTTAATGCATACTTAATGAGTAATTTTGTCTCTAACTTTCAATGGTGGCGGCGGGGGGAGGGTTTTTGTTTTGTTTACATTGTTGTCATTGGTTGTTGCTGTTGTTGTTGTTATTTTTGTGTTCTTATTTGCACAACAATTATCAGAACTTCGTAAAAGCCATGGAATGGGAAGGAGAGGGTGTAGGAGGGAAATGTGTGTTTATGTCGGGGTGGTGTGGTGGTGTTGATGTAGAGAAATGTAGCCTTAGAAGAGGAGACCGAAGAGAGAGAGAGAGAGAGAGAGAGAGATATGATGGATCACGTGTCTAAACGGACCCTCTTTTTCTTGTGTTTTGCAGCAAAACTGAATTAAGAGTGGTTTGACGGACGATTCATCACCGGACTTTAACAAAACAAAAACAAATTACAATAATAGCTACTATTACTGCTACTACATAATTTACTTTTTAATCCTCCTCCTCCTCCTCCTGCTACCCACCAAGTCATCCCCACCCCGTAACATCCCTCCACCACCACCACCACCGCCACCTTTTCCAATTGTTTGTTTTGGTTAAATGTGAAAGAAGGCTGAATGGTTTGAGTGGTGTAGGTATGTGGTTAGCCATTCTGTAAAACACACACGCGCACGCGCACACCATCGGTCGTCTGCTTTTCTCCGCTCATCCAGCGTTGTCATCGTAGGTTCCGCAAGAACGAGCGATTTTGCTGGTTGCATTAATAATGCTGCTGCTGATGGTGGTGGTGATGGTGGTGATGGTCGTGAATGAAATGAAGTTTGATGATGATGATGATGATGATGCTTTCTATTGTAAGCACAAGGCCTGAAACTGTGGGGGGAGGGGGATGAGTCGTTTACAACGACCCCAGTGTTCAACTAGTGCTTATTTTATCGATCTTGAGAGGATGAAAGGCAAAGTCGACTTCGGCAGAATTTGAACTCAGAAAGAGTCCAAGGCTTGAGCGATTACTGCAGAACAATCTATCCGACACTCTAAGCATTCCGCCAATTGGCTGCTTATTATCCTTTCATACGCACGGATGCAAATGCGGAAATAGAATCTCTCACCCTCACACGCATGCATATATCGATAGACATATATGTGTGCACACAAATGA
>NC_069002.1:370144-374760 GCF_001194135.2 Octopus bimaculoides
AGATCGGGTTAAGTGGTCACGGCTGTAAGGGTGGTGCCATGATGAGGGGCGGGTGGGCATTGAAGGGTATGTCATACAACTATCTTGCTCAGAGAAGTCGAGAAAGTTGGTGGGGGGGGGACTTTCTAAAAAGGGGAGATAATTTCACACAAGAGTTCTTGGCTGTTCCAACGCCTTCGCCATCGACCGCCGAAACACCGCAGCCATGTTGTTTTCTTTCAGAAGGTTCCGTTGTAACTTGTGATATGCAACCAATTTGCGCACTGAAGGTAAAAGTGATGTTTCTTTTCTTCTTTTTTCGTTCATATTTGTGTTTTCTTCGATTTTATATACATATATGTAATTTTAATGTCCAAGGATCCAGGTGTAGAAACTTACTAAGTTTCAAACATCCGTTCGATCGGTTTTTTTAAAGCAAACTAAGGCACAAAGTGATTTATTAAGCAGAAAGCGATTTATTCAATCAGGGTTTCGTAGAAATATCTTCTTCCATTTCGTGGGTAGCTCCATTCTTCTCTGCCCAAAGAATCTCCTGTCGTTACCGGTGTAAAACTCTTCCAGGTAAATTTTTACACCATCTTCAGAGTTGAAGGTCTGTCCATTCAATGAATTCTGAAGAGACCGAAACAGCCAAACCCCAGTAACTTCTGCCACGTCTGGCGTTGTCGTCATGAAAAACAATACCCTTTTATAGAAAAAAGATGTACTGGGGTCGATTCATTTGCGACTAGACTCCTTCAAGGCGGTGCCCCAGCATGGCCATATGTGTGTATGTGTACATGTGTGTGATGTGGTGTATGGTGTATTTGTGTGTGTGCATGTATATGTGTTTGTGTGTGTGTGTGTGTGTTTCAGAAAGCAGCGTTGGCCAGGCCAGGCCATGCTAAGGTTTGGTTCCTTCAGGTTTAGGGGCCTGAAATAGGCCGCGCTCACGACGGTATCCCTACCACATGATCAGGAGTTAACGGACCAAGTGAAAACAAGGTTTACGTTTCAAAGTGCCTCTCCGTAGTTTCCAAAGTTGATAGAAATAGCAACAAAATCTACCCCAATCACGCCTTATCAATTGAAAAAATAGAAGGAGACATATTATATAACGTAGTCGTTGTAGATATTTCTATAAAGACGAGATGGCCACCTTTGGAAAGCTTTTTATTATATTTGTTGGACCGATGTTGACCTGGCTTAAATACAACCGTAACAGCCTTGTTTCTCTTCTGATGATCCCTGTCTGCCTGTCTGTCCGTCTGTCCGTCTGTCTCCATCTCTCTCTCTCTCCCTCCCTTTTACTCCGCCCTCCTCTCTAACCTTTGACACACTAAATGAAAGAGGACCCCCCTCCCCCTCCAACCACCTTTTAATGGCAGATGTCACTTTCTGAGGGATTAGCATTGCATTATATCTGACAGCCATTGGTAAGGAAGGAAGGAATGGTGCTGCCAGTGGTGGTGATGGTCGTGGTGGAGGTGATAGTATGAGTATTGCTGTTGGCGGTGGTGGTGGTAGTAGTAGTAGTAGCAATATTATTGTTGTGGAGTTGGAGGCAATCGTGGTGTTAGTGGTATTGACATTGATGGTATTGGTGGAGGTGGTGGTGATGGTGGTAGTAGTGGTACTTTTAGTATTAGTAGTACTGGTATTGGTGCAGGTGGTGGTGGTGTGTTGCTTGCGATGGCCGTAGTTGTGGTACTAGTATTGTTGTTGGTGAATTTGGAGGTAGTCGGGGCGGTTGTAGTATTTTGTGGAATTTGTAGTATTGGTGGTGGTGTGTAGAGTTTTGCTAATAGGGGTAGTGCTATTATCTGTCCTGTTAGATTGTGAGTCGTGTTAATAATGTTGGTGAAGCATCATAAGGCGGGGGAGGGGGAACTGGCAGAATGGTTAGCACGCCGGACAAAAGGCTTAGCGGCATTTCGTCCGTCTTTACGTTCTGAGTTCAAATCTCGCCGAGGTCGGCTGTGCCTTTCGTCCTTTCGGGGTCGATAAATCAAGTACCAGTTGAGTGTGTGTGTGTGTGTGTAACTCCCGCCACCACCACCACTTGACAACCGGTCTTGTTGTATATACGTTCCCATGACTTAGCAGTCAGCCAAAGAGAGCGATGGGATAAGAGCCAGGCTTAAAAGAAAAACAAGTACTGGAGTTGATTCATTCGGCTAAGGCGGTGCCCCAGCATGGCCACAGTGTAATGATTGAAACAAGTAAAATATATAAATGTATGTACATGCACGCACACATCTGTAAGTCTCAGTAGAAAATGTTGAGTCGTAGGACAATGGTATAGTAGTAATAGGTCTCCCTTGAGGTTTAGAACTCATCAGGCTGGCTTCCATGGTGCGTAAGTGACCGAGACCACATCAGTCTCGCCGAATGGAACGCCAATCAGTCGCAGGGTGGCCCGTTTTGCAGCTAAGTGGACTGGAGCAACGTGAAACGAAGTGGATTTTTTTTCTCACGAACATAACGCACCATCCATTTCAGGAACTGAAATCACGATCTAATGACGTGAATGCAACACGCATTCGATAGGACCATGGGACTAACATGAAGTTTTTTTTCGCTGTTTTCCATTGCGATTTTTAATATTGTAAATTATGGGGTGATACAGTTCAGAGATTATTCTTGTTGTTTAAGGCAGCCTCTGGTTTTAAAGGTTAAAACAGCTTCCTATATAACCGACATATAAGTTATAAACCACTTCTATTTCAAGACAAGATCGAGACAGAAAGAATGAAATGACATGAACGAAGGTGATTGTGAAAAGGAGACTTTGAGAAGGAGTCTACCAGAACGAGACAAGAAGAACGAAACAATGAGAACGAGATTCTGAAAATGAGAAAAATAAGAGATAACGAGACATGGAAAACGCAAAAAGAAGAATGAACACGATTAGGAAAATGAGAAATGGAGAATGAGGGAAGAAGAAGGAAGTTCTAAGATCGAGAACGAGGCTATGAAAATGAAAACGAGACAATGAGAATAAGAATGAGAGCTCAGATTAAAAAGAATAATCATAGATTGAGTAATATGAAGTGTCCTCTTCTTTCTGACTGTAGGACATCACGTGACTGAAAGTGTTAATCTGACGTGTTGATAGGATGTCAGCGTTGATAATCTGGCTAAAGAGGATGTCACATGGAATAGTTTAGGGCACTTAAGAGTTAGAAAGAGCAGAGGGGTGGGCGTTCGGATGAGGTGGAGGGGTTTAAAGAAAGGAGAAGAGCGTGAATAAAAGTAAGAGAGAGAGAGAGATATGAAAGAAAATAAAAAGACAAATCGCGAACACTAAACAATGAAGAAAAAGAAGAAAACAATGAAAAAATAAGAGAAGAAAAAGAGGAAGAAAAAGGAGAAGATGTAGAAGAAACAGACGAAGCAAGAAAATGATGGAGAAGATAAAAAAAGACGACTATGAATATAAAGAAAGAAAATAGAGAGGCCCACAACCTCAACAACAATAATATCAGTTTCGAATTTTGGCACAAGGCCAGCAAGTTCGGGGTAGAGGGTAAGTCAAGTACATCAACCCCCAGGGCTCTACCCCCGAATGGAAGAAAGGCAAAGTCGATCTCAGCGGAATTTGAACTCAGAACGTGAAGACGGACGAAATGCCGCTCAGCATTTTGCCCGGCGTCCTAACGATTCTGCCAGCTTACCACCCCTAACAACAACAACAACAATGACCATTACAACTGAAAGCTACTAACAGAAACCAATAGCACCACTAAAACGACGATTTATAGCAGCAAAACGCACCAGTTCGATTAGTCAACAACTTTAACCTCAACCACTGTCACCACCACAACAGCAACAACAAAGTAAAAGACTACACAGTAATTCTCTCTTCATCCGACTCCACCTCCTCCTCCTAACACCGCCTGTCCACCCACAGCCGCCACCGCCGTCACCGCCGCCACCGCGACCACCATTATCCTGCCATTTCCATCGTCTTTTTTCTTCTAGAAGAAGAAAAATGAAAGGGGAAGGAAAATATGGAAGGAGAATATGGAAGAAAAAGAAAAAGAAGTTGAAGAAAGAGAAGAAAGAAGAAACGAAAGAGAAGAAGAAGGAAGAGGAATATGAAAAGACGAAAAGCAAGGAGGAGGAGGAGGAAGAGAAAGAGGACAAGAATAAGAAGAAATGGACGAAAAATAGAGAATATGATAAGAAGGAAGAAATAAATCGAAGAAGAAAGGAAGAAGACATTACGATCATCATCATCATCGTTGTGGTCATGATGAAAATCATGATCATCAACTTATGATAAGAATGGAGTGTCAGAAGAAGCAATAGGCAACACTTAGAGCAGACGACATCTTTCGACTTATTGTTGCTCAACGGCAGCAGCAGCAGGTAAAAACCAGCGGAGAAGATTAAGTTAAATACGATATTAAGGGGCCTAAGCCAGATTAACTTTTGACGTTCGTCGGCGATTTTTAAAGGGGTTACGTTGGTCTTTGACAGGATCAACATTTCAGCAGGGTATTTTTCGGCCCCCCCGCTCCAAATCCTACCCACCGCCATCCACCCTCACAAGCTTCGGTATTAAAATTCCTCCTCCTTCTTCACCTCCTTCACTTCCTCCTCCTCCTCCGCCCCTCCCCTCCGCTCCTCCC
>NC_069002.1:375528-376007 GCF_001194135.2 Octopus bimaculoides
TATATATATATATATATATATATATATATATATTTGTGTGTATACGTACGCATGATTGTATGCATGTGTAAGAAGATGAGTGAAGAGGGAGGCGATGGGGTGGAGAGAGCGTGTAACGAGAATGAATAAGCGTTAGAAAAAAAAAAAGAAAGAAACGAAGGAAGAAAGACAGAAAGAAAGAAGAGATATATAAGCTTCCAAGATGGAGGATTATAAACTGACCAAAACTGACTCAAACAGACCAATCGGTCTTCTTCGTTTACGTCTCTTTCTTCGTCTGCGTTCTTTTCGCCTCCGCCACCGCCGTTCGTTCGTTCGTCTTGTTGTTGTTGTTGTTGTTGTTGTTCTTCTTCTTCTTCTTCTTCTTCTTCTTCTTCTTCTTCTTCCACGTTTCAGTCTTTTATTGTTGCCGCCATTTTATCAATGTCCGACACAGCCGCTACATCAATACAAAACGCCCTCCTCCCCCTCTTCAACCC
>NC_069002.1:376017-380249 GCF_001194135.2 Octopus bimaculoides
GACGGCCATTATCATGAATTATTTCTTAGTTTGCCTGCTTGATTCTGGCTGACTCATGTTCAGGAGAGTGGAGTGAAGAATAGATAGATAGATAGACAGACAGACAGACAGACAGATAGATAGATAGATAGATAGACAGACAGACAGATAGATAGATAGATAGATATAGATAGATAAATTGAAAGATAGTTAGATGCACAGATGGATAGATAGATAAATAGATAGAAAGGTAGATAGATAGACAGTGACACTGAGAGACTGATCAATGGAAAGATAGTTGGACATATCTATCTATCTATCTAGCTATCTATCTATCTATCTATTTGTATACTTTAACTTGATTTAGTCATTTGACTGCGGCCATGCTAGAGCATCATCTTAAAGCAGAGTCGACTCGTGTTTATTTTAAAGTCTGGAACTTATGTTGTAAGCCTCGATTTTAGCTGGAACAAACAAACACCAGCTGTCAAACAGCGAAACGCATTCACGCCCGCGCTTCCATGCAGTTTCCGTGCCGCAGATTCAGTCACAAAGTATTGGTGGACCGAGGGTTATGGCAGAAGAAGACATTTGCTCAGGTTTCTGAATCGATGCATTTGTGAAACGAGCGTCCTAACCAAACATCACAGCCACGCCATGCATATGTACACACACACACACACACACACACACACACACACACACACACACACACACACACACACACACACACACACACACACACACACACACACACACACACGTATATATTTAGTCAACAGGAGAGAACCAGAGATGCTCAATATAGAAAACACTTTGCAGCGCTCAAATGGTTTCAACCTACGATCCGAAATCTTTACCGAAAACGAAGTCTGTGGAGTAAAAAGTGGTTAGAAGAGGAATCCAGGTGGGCAGATTATCGCCATATTATCTCGCTTTATAAAGTGGTACATTTCATCCTGCGGGGGGAGGGGGTGATGGAGGGTAGGTTTCTTTACAGTTTCCATTTAATTTCACTGACAAGGCTTGGGTCACCCTGACACTTGTCCAAGACACCAATGAAGTTCAACCCAAAACTTCGGTTTTACGAAAAGAACTCTTTGACCATTCGGCCATATTGGTTTTCCTGTCTTTCCAACAAGAATACTTTGTGTTCAATTGTTGTCGTTGTTATTGTTATAGCTGTGTATCGCCATTACTAATGGTGCTGGTGTTGTCATCGTTGTTTTCGGTGTTGGCTCTTGTTGTTATGGTGACTGGTTGTTATGGTGACTGGTTGTTATGGTGACTGGATGTTACTGTCGTTGTTGTTTTTGCAGCTGTTGCTGTTGTTGTTGTTGTCGTTGTCATCCTCGTCGTTACTATTACTGTTGTTGCTGTTGTTGAATCTGTCATCAGTTTAGTATTGTTATTTCCGTGACAAACAATATGTTGATGTCATCACTGAAGCAGAAGTAGCAGCAGCAGCAGCAGCAGCAGCAGTAGTAGTAGTAGTAGTAGTAGTAGTGCTGTTAGCATTAGTTGCAGTTGTTGTTGTTGTTATCAGTGAGTGTTAAGCAAGACACGAAGACGACGGAGTGGTCAAGTTACTTCCCAAGCCTTAATTCCTTTCAAACAAGACTGTCCGTTTTGTCCAAGCTTCACACACCCACACCCACGCACACTCACTCACTCACACACACACACACACACACACACACAACTCCTGTCTCCCTTTCACTCCCTTTTCTCTTTGTGTGTGTGCGTGCGTGCGCATATATATATATATATATATATATATATATATATGTATTTGTATACATATGTGTATTTGTGTGTGTGTGTGTGTGTATATATATATATATATATATGTGTGTGTGTGTGTATGTGAATGTGTATGTGTGTGTGTGTATATATGTATTATGTACATATATGAATATCTTCTTAAGATGACTGACATGAATTATTCAGTTGTTCAGACTTCAAGCAAAATGATACTACTGTCATCACAGTGATGGTAGCAGTAGCAGTGGTAGTAGCAGCAGCACAGTAGTAGTAGTAGTAGTAGTAGTAGTAGTAGTAGTAGTAGTAGTAGTAGTTAAAGCACTAATAGTGATGATGATGATGTTGGTGTTGACAGTGGACATCCTGTGCCGTAACTGTCATTGATGTTGTCGTCGGGTTGGTTAATCGCTTCACTATCGATACCCTTTTGATGAACTGCTAGTTTACAAGGTAATAAAAAGCGAAGATCGGTTGTCAAGTGGCGAGACTCAACCACAAAATCCTTCTCTCTCCCTCCCTCTCTCTCTCACACACACACATTTATATATATTCAAGGGCTTCCGTACGGTCTCCTCCTGCCAAATTCATTCACAAGGCATTGGCCAGTTCGGATTAGATTTGGAGAATCCACGTCAGTTTCTTTTGCTTTTTCTCAATAAAACCGAGAATTTCTTAGTTTTTGTACAAATTTTGTTGGTACATAACCTAATGTACCTAGGATGATAGGTACAAATGAGAACTGTCTATCTATCTATCTATCTATCTATCTATCTATCTATCTATCTATCTATCTATCTGTTTTTCTGTCTGCCTGCCTGCCTGCCTGCATGCCTGTCTGTCTGTCTATCTATCTATTGACCACTTCTAAGTTTTATAATCTGTGTTGAATATGGTTCACTGATGAGACCTAAAAGAAACCGAAACATGCATATTGCTTTCACCAGTAAGCATTAAACGCAAGATTTACTCTTAGCTGCATTGTCATTCTCAAATATTCTTGGTTCCTTTTAGCGATGCAAGTTATTACGTGGGAGATAATCTTTTCTTCAAAATATTTGAATTTTAAAAACAAGGAATTACAAAGGAAAAAAAGGTGCCTGGAATTCACATATTATTGAAATTGTCTCTCCTTGTTTGTAGCTCATAAAATTTTAAACACGCTTAGAAGAAGTTTTTCATTACTAATGACATAGATAATCTCAGTTTAATCGCGGTTTGACACTTCAGTATATTACACATGTGTGCTACATGTTACATGTGTCTTGTTAAGTGTGGTGTGTCCTGCAGCTGTAGTTTCAGAAACGAATCAATATCTTCTCGAAACTTTTAATTAAGACTCTCTTTCAAATGTTCATTTATTACCCGCTTTCTCCCCCCCTCTCCACACATTATTATTTTCGTGGCTACTTCTCTGGTCAGGGATAGCAGCAGCAGCAGCAGCAGTACAGCAGTAGCGTGTGGTCAGTCAACCTCATTCACTGCAAGCTGCTACAAATGGCTACCCGCTGGCCGAAGCTTGTCTCTTATCAAACATGGTGTCATAATTGTCACAGACATTTGTGGTTCCATATCACATTGAAATATGTCGTTCGAATGCTGTTATTTACGTCATGTTCTCACCTCTGGGAATAACATTACAATCAACGACCTACCTATTGTGTTCAACAAGTGGTGTCCTCTAGCGTCGTAAATTGTTTCATTGTGAAATAATTAAACGCCGAATAGAGTTGTTCTCATACTTTGTTTCATGAAGCTAACAGAAGGATCGTTCCGACGTTTTCCAGTAATTACAGAAGCCATTATTGGGTTCAGAACTACAAGAAAATGTGCTTTATAATTTCGCTTTCTCCCTCCAGTTAATAAGATTTCGTTTACATTTTCTGGTGCTGTCATCCTGGGGTTCCTTGCTTTGACGATGTCGCCAATACCATCGTGGATTGTTATTTGCAATAACTCTCGGCCATGGCGGATTAAAGTTTGAGATAAATACGCTTACGACCTTCAGTTAAAGATCTCTTCAATGAAAGTGATTAGAAGATTAACCAGATTATTTGACAAATCTAAAGGTAATGGCATTGTTGTGACAAATGACGTTGGATTGGCACATGCGGCACACCGCCGCCTTGCTGTAGTTGTCCTTGCTTTGAGTTCAAATCTCGTCTAGATCAGCCTTGCATTTCATTCCCTTGAGTTCGATAAAATAAAGTACCAGTCAAGTGCTGTACTCAGTCAAGTTCTGGCGTCAAAACTAATCGATGGCATTGAGTGTGTGCGCGCGTGTCTGTGTGTGTGTGTTGGGATGGTGGAGGTTGATGCAGGGGTTGCTCTAAATGGTACACTTAATATACTGGAAATAGCACCGAAATTTTACTGAAATTATTTACTCTGCCGTCTGTCTCTCTTTTTCTTTCTTTCTTTCTTTCTTTCTTTCTTTCTTTCTTTCTTTCTTTCTCTATGTATATACATACATACATACATACGTATATATA
>NC_069002.1:380259-386108 GCF_001194135.2 Octopus bimaculoides
CGTGGGCATCGGTACCATTTTCCTCTTTCTCCGTTCTTCCATTCTCCGAACTTTCCATCTTTCCGACGAAGGGCTACGCCCGAAACGTCATACACTCTCTCTTTCCTTTCCTGAGCGTCCAATAATACTATCCATATCACGTCCTCACTTTGTTGTTTTTTTGTTTTTTTGTTATTGTGTTTTTGAACTATATATATATATATATATATGTACACACATATGCATATACATCAGTCTCCCCTCGCACCAAATTGCTGGCTTTCCTTGTCTTATTCAGAATCCGTTCGTGGGGCGAGGTACTGGTAGAACTGTCATGCATTATTCCTCCGGGGTCTGTACGTTCGAAGTTCAAAAGCTCGTCGAGGTCATTGTCTTTAAACATTGCTCTTCATCCCTTCGCGATCGATAAAATATGCATCAGTTACGCACAAGAATCGATGATTTCGACGATTCTGTTCTTAGAAATTACGTGTCTCGTGCCTAAATTGGAAACTGTTATTGTTGGAGACGACATTTTCTGAAAGAAAGAGACTCCCACAACAGGACAAGCATCTGTTGTTAGCAAGTAAATATATGCGTGTGAGAACATTAATGTGTGTGTGTGTGTGTGTGTGTGCGCGTTTGTAAGTACATATATCAACTGTAATCATGCAAATAAACCGTCGCCCTTTCCCCGGTACTGTACGTGTGTATCTATCTATCAATCTATCAATCTATCTATCTATCTATCTATCTATCTATCTATCTATCTGTCTGTCTGTCTGTCTGTCTGTCTGTCTGTCTGTCTGTCTGTCTGTCTGTCAGTCTGAATTCTATTACAGCTGAACAACGGGGTAAGCTATTCTAGTTGGTTCTCTCTGAGAAAGAACAAACTCTACTCGCACCCCTTATCCAAAGATCTTGACATAAAGTGAAATATCTCACCCCTTCCTTCCCAGCCTCTTCCTTCGTGACAATCCGTTTCTATTGTCTCACTTCTTAACCGATTCTCTTTCTATTTTATTCTACGAATGTCTTAGAGCGCAAGACACTCTATGTTTTTAAAATATATTTCTGTGGCATAAATTTTTCTTCCTTATCATGGAATCATCACTTTACTCCACATATTCTTTCAAATTCCATGGAAAAATAGTTCTTGAATTCAACTGGCTACATCAGCCTTGAGTAGGGTTGATGCTATTGGGTGGTGTGTATGCTTGTGTGTAATAATAATAATAATAATAATAAACGACAATTTTAATGTTGATCTCAAATCTTGGCGCAAGGCTAGCAACTTCGGGGGAAGGTGTAAGCGAATTACATCGACCCCAGTACACAACTGGTACTTATTTTATCGACCCCGAAATTATGAAAGGCAAAGTCGACCTCGGCTGAATTTGAACTCAGAACATGGAGACAGATGAAATGTCACTGAGCCTTTCGCTCGGCGTTCTAAACGATTTTGTCAGCTCGCCGCAAGGGCAATAGTAATATTGATGGAGATGATAACGATGCTAATAATAAATGACAACGACGACGACGACGACGACGACGATGATGATGATGATGATGATGATGATGATAACATTCATCATCCTTATTTTCACTCAGGTTTCTTTCTGTTTTTTGGGGGGTTTTTTTTTTTAGAAATCCTTTTTAATTTTATATTCGAAGATAATGGTGGTGATGACAACGACGACGACCGTGGTGATGACGGTGAGGAAGACGACGACGATGATAATGGAGCCGACAATGTTCCTGTTAAAGACGCTCCTCTAACAGAGCCAACGAGACAGGTTGGCATGAAGTGGCCATTAAAATGTCGGCGGCGACAGCAGAGACATTAAACAAAATGGCGCTAACAAGCGATCGAAAAACGTTCTTTGTTGGCGGAAGAGCAGTCTCCAGCAAGTTGGTGGATGTTATGAAATTATAACGATTGAGGAATGATGATGATGATAGTGATGATGGCAATGATGATGATGATGATGTGGTTTTGATGTTGCTGTTGTTACTGTTGTACTGATATAGTTATTGGTGTTGTTACCTCTGTTACTATTCTGAAACAGTTATTGTTGTTGCTGCTGCTGCTGCCGCTGCTGTTGTTGTTGTTACTGTTGTTACCGTTATCTAGTTCCATCCCGTCCCTGATTCAGTAGATTTATGATGAAAGAGCATTCCGCCCGTGACCATCACGTCCCTTTATTTATCTACAACTTCACTGTCCATGTGTCTTCCTTTTATGAAGATTTCTTTTGAAAATTTGGCTGCTATTTCCAGCAGTTCGAGCAACTGTGTAGACGTTCTTCCTCTTTAATCCATTAATATCATAATTGTTGCTGTTTAACCCCACGTTAAGTCTAATCAAACAGACCTCTTATCAAAACAAATTCCAAGCGTGACCATCCCGTCTTCTATATTTGTCAGATGTGCTCTAAGGGTCACAGTGTGTGGGACCTTCATTTTTAGCTTTGTAGGAAATGATTTCAAAGAGACCTGGCTGTTATTTCAAGCAGATACAATGAATACGCAGACGTCCATCATTCGATCGTTGGTATAGCATCTATCTGTCTGTCTGTCTATCTATCTATCTGTCTATCTGTCTATCTGTTTGTCTGTCTATCTGTTTGCCTGTCTGTCTGTCTGTCTGTCTGTCTGTCTGTCTGTCTGTCTGTCTGTCTGTCTGTCTGTCTGTCTATCTATCTATCTATCTGTCTATCTGTTTTCATTTTCACCTAATTATCTATCAAATTATCTGACATCGACGCGCGCGGGTACACACGCACACACAGAATCACATACACATACATACAGTTATATATTCCCTTTTCCACCACCCTCATCCGCAAAAAAGCAAACAAACAAAAAGAAAAAGAAGACAATTTTCACAAAACGAAACAAAAACAAACTTTCGCGTAATTTGGTAACGTGAGGAATCAGGTGTCTTTGAACAAATGTAATGAGACCATGGCAAGAATATTTTTATGCTGAAGTGGAATCGAATTTTGGCTTATAACAGACAAATCGTAAGTTGTTTCTGAAACGGTGTCATAATTTCTACCAATTGTTCTTTTTATTTTGCAGGTGTTTGTATATATGCATGCATATACACACACATATATACACATATATACACACACACATATATACATATACACATATATATACATATATATTAAGTATTATATATATATATATATATATATATATATATATGTGTATAGGCACACACATACATATGATATATGCAATAAATATATACTTACATACACATACACACATATACCGACATATACTTCTATACACTTGAATATACTTTAAGTGGGGAAGATTGAAGTACGTGAGACGCGACCAGAGCATAACAAGAATCTTACTGAAGAGGAGCAACTATGAGCCTCACAACACACATCTGGCTTTTAGAATAGAGGCTGGCAGTGATCGGGTGGAGCTGAAAAGAGGTAGAAATAGTGGTGATATGGAGTCATATATATTTATATATTGCGGACTCTCCTGTCGTAAGCGACTGATGGAGCTTCCGCTATCTGCTGTCTTTCCTTTGATCTTGAGCTGAGCATTGACGAGTTCAGTGGTTCTCAGCCAATTACCAATGGACCCCTTTGAATACTATTTCATTCAGGTGGACTTCCATAGCCATTCAGTGTTTAAAAACTAGTTTCATAGAGACTTCTTTCAAAATTCCTATTTCGTTTATTCCATATCCCCTTGTGGAGGCTGGATTACGTAAAACATCAGAGAACGAAACCGACCTGTTTCTTGGAATAAAAACAACTAAAGCAAAACGTTTTCATTGACCCACAAAATGACCCGATTTACTACTTTGCTTGTGTAGACCCCTAAAAATCTTATATGAACCCCAAGGGATCATACGGACTCCGGTTGAGAACCACTGGATTAGTATGTGAGAGACGTTTTATAACGCTGGCTGGTGAAACTGAGTCGGTTTATGCTTTCAACTGTGTGAAGCGAGTCCTACCTTGCTGCATGTTACGGATCCAGAAAAGCCACAAGCGAAATCATTTGAGGCGGATCCTTGTTGGTATCCCTGCTTAAAAGTGGATCACGATGTCTCTGTCCACTCATTTCAAACTTTACACACGTACACTCATACGATCGATCGATCGATCTTATAGAAATAGCAACTAAGATAAAATAACACCACCACCACCAACAACAACAACAACAACGACAACAACTACACCAAAAACAGCAGCAGCAGCAGTAGCAACAACAAAAACAAAACAATGGCGACGATGACAACAACAATAATAACAGTAAAGCATCCTAAAAAGCAACAAGCCACCCCCTAAAATATATCACACCCCAGTTTTCTCTCTTTCACTCAGCCCCCCACTCCCGTCATACACCTCTCCTTTCTTCCCTCTTATCAATATACTTCACTTACGCACCATGCTGTGAATATGAAGTGGTTTCGAGAAACAATCGGGAACGTTCTATCGTCAAAGATGGAGTCACTCGGCAACAAAAATGGCGACATTCCCGCCGCTCTGTTTTCACTGATCATTTCTCCCTCTTTATAATCCCTCCTTATATTAGACGGCCGATAGCATGGAGTCTATTAGTAATAGATGAGCCATGGTACTACATGCATGGACTTGTACCTAGAGACGTTCGCTTTTGTAACCACCATTGAATTGTGTAGAAATTCGTTGAATGTGTGTGTATATATATATATATATATATATATATATATATATATATATATATATATATATATATATATATATATATATATATATACACTCACTGTTTGCACACGTATAAGCAGGCCAGGCTTGTTACACATCACATGCAGTCATCTCATTGGTTGTTCTACAGAGCATGTCCCAAAATAACCATTCGAAACATATGTATGTATGCGTGCATCTACGTATGTCTCTAAGTATTATGCAAATATATGTGTATGAGTGATTGTGCATGTGTGTATATATATATATATATATATATATATATATATATTTATATACATATATATAGATTTGTTAATAGTTGTGTGGTGTATATTTGTGTGTGTATGTTTGTATGTACGTATATATATATATATATATATATATATACACACATGTATCAATGTTATAAATTTGTTCACAGCAATAGAAATATCTAATGTCGAATAGAAAGTACTCAATACACGAGTATGTATGTATGTATGTATGTACGTCTGTATCTATCTATCTATCTATGTATCTGTAAATATGTATATTTACATACACAAACGTTTATGTATGTATGTGTGTGTGTGTGCGTGTGCGTTTGTATATACACATGTACATACATAGATATATACATATATACATGGTTATGAGCGCATGTATATGTGCATATGTAATCTTTCTATGTATATATGTAAGTATGAATATATGCATACACAATCTTGTCTTGTGTTAAAACCTTGACACAAATATTGGCCTCCAGCAGCACCGCCACCGCCGTTGCCGCAACAACCACCAATTTCAAAACCTTAAAACAATACCAAAGGGGTGAGGGTAGAAAAAACTGAACTCCCCCATCTTCTGACTATAGATTAGTTGAAAGAATGTTCTGTCTTACTGATATGATCGTCTGCGAAGAGAAGAGGCAGTTCCCACATTGCATCACGATTGTGATGATAATGATGACGACGATGACGACGATGACGATGACGACGATGACGATGACGACGATGACGATGTCAAAAAGGAGGGCGATGGTGTTCTTGATATAACTCGTGTGTCCCCCTTCTCAAGTTTCCCCATTCATTGTATTTTAACGAATCTTCTCGCACCGTTTGTATCTAATATAGAAATCTGCCTCCCCTCCCCCTCCTCTCCTCCTCCTCCTCTCCTCCTCCT
>NC_069002.1:386375-387842 GCF_001194135.2 Octopus bimaculoides
TCTTCTTCTTCTTCTTCTTCTTCTTCTTCGCCCTCCATCCTCCTCCTGCTGCTCCTCCTCCTCTTCTTCATCACTGCATTTCATCAGTCTTTGTGTTCTGAGTTCAAATTTCGCTGTGGTCGACTTTGCCTTTCATCCTGTCGAGGTCAATAAGACAAATACCAGTTGAATACTGGCGTCCATATCATCGACTTACCCCATCACCAAATAATGCTGGCCTTGTGTCACAATTCGAAACCATAATAGTAATAATAATAATAATAATAATAATTATTATTATTATCATTATTATTGTTATTATTATTATTGTTTATCATTATTATTGTTATTATTATTATTATTGAAGATGTCCGGGACTTTATACTGTCTGTCAAGTCACAACAAGGACCTCAGACAGACAGTACTTTGCGCATTATTATTATTATTATTGTTGTTGTTGTTGTTGTTATTATTTACGCTGTTGATGCTTCGATTCATAATTTGAATTCAGAACGTTAAAAGACGGACGAAATGCTGTTAAAAATTTTGTCCGGCTTGCTAACGATTCTTCCAGCTCATCGCCTTCAGTAATGGTTTCAAATTTTTTCACAAGGCCAGCATGTTCAGGAGAGTACCACTGCTTGACTGGTACTTATTTCATCGACCCCGAAAGAATGAAAAGCAGTGTCGACCGCGGAGGAATTCGAACTCAGAAAGTAAAGGACGAAATGCTGTTAAGCATTATGCCTGGCACGGCAACGATTCTACCAGTTCGCCACCTTAATAATCCTTTCCACCATAAACACAAGGCCTGAAATTTAGCGGGTTGGGTTAAATCGATTACATCGACCCGCAGTACTCCACTGGTACTTAATTTATCGACCCCGAAAGGATGAAAGGCAAATTCGACCTCGGCGGAATTTGAACCCAGGACGTGCAAACAGATGAAATGCCGCTAAGCATTTCGCCCGGCGTGCTAACGATTCTGCCAGCACGCAGCCTTAATAGTATTAATAATAATAATAATAATAATAACAACAACAACAACAACAATAATAATAATATTGACACTAAGCGTTTTCTCCTGATAATAGGATGCATTCAAAATATCGACACTTCAAAAAAAAAAAAAAAAGTGGCTGCCGAAATAGTCTCTGTCAAATTTGGTCGTATTAGTCAGTAACTCAAGAACGATACGACAAGGACGACGACAACAACAACAACAACGACGACGACAACAACGACGAAGACAACAATAACAACAACAACAATAGCAATAACAATTGCAATGAGAACAAAAACTACGTGAACAAGAAGTTAACAAAGTCTACAAAAACTTCAAGGTTGTCAAGCTGGACATCAAGATTTGCCAAGATGGTCGACAAGTTTCTCCTCCATTTTAATGAAGATTCAAAAAAATTAATTTAAATCTAAAAAGAATTAAAATGAAAAGGAAAATTTCATTGAACGATACACATATACATATAT
>NC_069002.1:387852-388232 GCF_001194135.2 Octopus bimaculoides
TATATGCATATATATGTGTATATGTATGTGTATATGTGTTGTGTATGTGTGTGTATGTGTATTAAACATTCCATTAGTTTTTTTTGTAGAATATGAAGACAATCCGTCGTAAATTAATTTATGGAATAAAATTTTATTTTCATGTTGACATGACAGAGAAAGAGTAGTTTGAACTCAACACAATTAAGTTATAATATTGATACTGTTGTGTAGTAGTGGCGATGGTGTGCAGGGGTAGATAATTGGTGCTGAATACCCTCTTAAATCTTGAATTTTTTTTTTTTAAATGCTTCTTCTCCGAAAAGAAAAAGCAAGAGAGAATAACAATGGAAGACATTCATAAATGGTTGTGATGAGAGAATCATAGTTTTATTTGTTTA
>NC_069002.1:388724-393338 GCF_001194135.2 Octopus bimaculoides
ATAATAATGATAATAATAATAATAATGATAATAATAATAATAATAATGATGATAATAATAATAATAATGATATTAATAATAATAATAATAATGATATTAATAATAATAATAATAATATTAATAATAATAATAATAATATTAATAATAATAATAATAATAATAATGATATTAATAATGATAATAAAAATAATAATAATAATAATAATAATAATTAGAATAATAATAATAATAATGATATTAATAATAATATTAATAATAATAATAATAATATAATAATAATAATTATAATAATAATATTAATAATAATGATAATAATAATATTAATAATAATAATAATAATAATAATAATAGTGATATTAATAATAATAATAATAATATTATTATTATTAATAATAATAATAATAATAATATTAATAATAATAATAATAATATTAATAATAATAATAATAATAATAATAATATTAATGATAATGATGATATTAATAATAATAATGATAATAATAATAATATTAATAATATTAATAATAATAATAATAATAATTATAATATTAATAATAATGATAATAATTCACGTAAGAATGAGAAAAAAGCTGACCTCGCTAGGATTTGAGTTGAATCGTATAAAAAGGACCGTGACGCGGTTTCGTTTTGGTCTGCCACATACATACACACACGCACAGACACATAATTACACTATACATAGACAATGAAAAAGAAAACAAAAGCCCGAACAATGACTTAACAAAACCCATACGCACACACACACACACACACACTCACACATATTATGTTAGAACGTCAACAACATTTCGTGGGTGTGCGGCGCAACGTTATCAACAGATCTAGCGTCATTGCATCAGCAGACACCCGGTATTATGTAGGATCAGCTTCTAATTCCTTTAAATACCGTTCCAACATACATACTCACAGCTTCTGGTATAAAAACTTATGTAATTCAATTATATTAGCTAAGAACGTATTTAATCTAAAATCTTCGAACTACACTGGGACACATCACAGAGAGTTTTTACACTGGAAACAAGAAAGACTGCAGATTTTGCTCATGTTTTATTCGGTAACAAATTATTTTAAAACTTATAACAGAAATGTTTTTCTCATGCAAAGTTTTAAAGTCGTTTAAATTTTATAAATATCAGGTAAAATAATAAATAATCCATTCTATCGGTTGACTCTAACTTTATTACATATAACCATATTGAAACTTCAAATAACGCTGGTTTAAAGCTCCTCCTCCTCCTCTTCCCTTCCTCCTTTTTCTTTTCTCCTGCTCTCCTCTTCTATTCTCTCCTCATCTCTTCTTTTAATATTTCCCTCATTTGATACCCCTGTGGCAACTGAAAAAGTTATCCTGATCATCATCATCATCATCATCATCTTCATCGTCGTCGTCGTCGTCGTCGTTGTTATTGCTGTTATTATTATTATTATTATTATTATTATTATTTAAATGCCCACTGTTTTTTGTCTTTGGATTTCTTCAGTCCTCGTAGTCAATAAAGAAATTATTATTATTCTTATTATTAATCGTGAATGTCTTGGGCCCGCGTGGCCAGTAAAGAGATCATCTTCATCATCATCATCACCATCATCATCGTCGTCGTTGTCGTCGTCGTCATCGTCATCGTCATCATCATCACCGCCGTCGTTGTTGTCGTCGTCATTATTATTATCATTATTATTATTATTATTATCATTATCATCATCATCATGATTATTATTATTGATAGTAGTAGTAGTAGTAGTTGTCATAGTAGTAGGCGTAACGGTATCGCCTCGTCTATGGTGGCTTTAGTTCGACTTTTTTTTTCTTTTATTAGTTGATCGCATGCTTTTCTTGAGACGCTGTTAGTCTTCTTAACCGTTACACGATGGCAGAGCATAAGGGCTGAATGTCGGGAATGGCGGAGACATCATACTGCCGAAACCTGAAGAGAATAAGACAAAAGAATTCGTTAAATATTTATTGATTAGAAGAAATGATACACAAAAAAATGAAGGTCGTACGATCTTTTGTTTGTCATAGAGAGAGAGAGAGAGGGGCAGAGAGAGAGGGACAGAGAGAGAGGGAGAAAAAGAGAGACAAAGAAACAATGACAGAGAGAGAGAGGGATAGAGAAAAAGAGAGAGAGAGACAGAGAATGAGAGACAAGGATAAAGAGTAAAAGAAAGAGAGAGAGAGAGAGAGAGAGAGAGAGAGATGGATAAAGAGAAAGAGAGAAAGAGAATGAGAGAATGGGCGAAAGAGTTATGGAAAATAAAATATGAAATCATAAAAAAGGTTAATGACGCACAAATCTACGTGGCAGACGATACAACGATGAAACTATTTCTAATGTTATCATTGACATGTCTAAGGTAAGCAAATGGCGCAGTTGAGGTCGTTGAAGAAGCTGAAATATGAATAGCAACATCGAAAAAATACCTGAGGAATGAGAACCTAGGTTCGAAATTTCCCCAAGACACCTGAAGAAGGCTGGAGGGTATATCAGCCGAAACGTTGCGTTAACAACAAACAAGATGAGGACGAATATCCGTCGAATGGAAATAATAGTTTTCCTGTTTCAATAAATCAAAACATTTTACTCGAACTTTGGTATTCGAGAGTAGAATTCCCAGTTTGGCACGCACGTGCCTGTGTTAATATCTATCTATATTGAGGGAAAGAGAAAGAGAGAGAGTGTGAGAGAGAGGACATGTATGTGTGTTTTGTTACTGTTTACGTGTTCACCTGTTCACTTACCTTGCAGACTGCTGCGCACAGGCGCCGTGCACATTCCGAGTGGACTGTTGCTCAGTCGCGACACAGGTGCGAATGCACTCTTCTCTTTCACAACACTGACCATGTTGACGGGCGAAAACGTGAAAGACCCACCACTCGCTGCACTATATACATTGTTCATATCAGTACTGTTGTTATTATTGTTGTTACTGCTGTGACTGCTACTGTGAGGACTGCTACTGCTGTTGTTGTTGTAGTTGTTGCTGTTGCTGCTGTTGTTGTGATGGAGATGACTGTTGTTGATGAGGCTGTTGACGGCGAGGCTGTTTGTGTGTCCGAGGTAGGGCGACGATTGTGATAAAGCGTCGCTGGCGATCGAACCGAAGCCCATGGATGACAACTGACAGGAACTACTGGAAATCACTGATGGTGGGCGTGATGGTGGTGGTGGTGGCGGCAGTGGTGGAAGTGGTGGGTGTGGTGGCGGTGAGAACGGTGGCGGGAGCAGACCTTTTGTTGAAGCAGACAGAAGATAAGAAGACATTAATGACAAAAAGCAAATTTAATGTTTACCGGTGCAAACCGGTGTGTTGATTCGCATCCTTTTACGTAAAAAAAAAGAAAAAGAAGAAGAAAGAAACTTAAATTAACCACTTGATGTTCCGAGATAATTACGTGCGAACAAGAAGGGAGAGTTGCTGTGGTGGACTTAGCTGTCGATGACGAAATATGAACGTTTAGCTGTTTTGTCGAACGACCTGCACGAATGGTTTGTTTCTAGAGATCAAAAGTCTATGCTGTGCTGTATATGATCTTCCTCGATGTTACCTGCACAGGTGTACAGTGTGTCACGTATCAGGAGTCGAAGTAATTGCAGAGTCACGTGAGATAGAATGTCTTGCTCAAGAGCACTAGGAACCATACGGTATGGAAATTGAAACCACGATCGCGTGGTCGTGAATGCAGCATCCTAGCCACTAGGCTATGTATCCTCACAATGTATTGATTAAAAAAGAAAAAAGAAAAAGGAAGACCCTTAAGAATGAAAATAAACCTCAAGATGAGGCTTAGAAGCCTGCAGAACGGGAGAAGAAACCAAGATTGAGAAGAGTCCATCTTCGCTGCGTAAACATCCACTTGACGGATGGCTCAACGGGGACTGAAAAAGGGAAGTTTGCACCGGTCTTTAGTCCTACCCAGGTGTGTTCTGACTGATGTGTCAGTAGATTAAGTGAGTTTCAATTATTAGACTGCTGCCATGCTGGGGCACCGCCTCGAAGAATCCTTAGTCGAATGAATCGACCTCATTACTTATTTTTTAAAGCCCCGGTACTTATTCTATTGATATATTTTGCTGAACCGCTAAGTTACGGGGACGTAAATACACTAACACCGGTTGTCAAGCGGTGGTGGGGGACAATCACAAATACAAAGACACACACGCACATACAAACATACACACACAAACACACACACCACACACACACACACACACACACATATGAGACGGTTTTCTTTCAGTTTCCTTCTACCAAATCCACTCACAAAGCTTTGGTTGACCCCAGGCTATAGTAGAAGACACTTGCCCAAGGTGTCACTCAGCGGCACTGAACCCGAACCATGTGCTTAGGAAGAAAGCTTCTTACCACACAGCCACGACTGCGCCTGCTCCTTTCATGAATTCTTAAATTGCTTAAATTATTTCGTTTTTCATAATTTGATATTAGTTCTGGATTGTATAATGTCCTCTCTTTGCTTCTCAAAAACCTTCTTTCGTCCATCTTTACGCGTTCTTCCAATATGCCGCACTCCATATTTCAACGTTTTCTTCTATATATAATTCCTTGTGGCCAAAAAGGAAATTGTTGTTCTTC
>NC_069002.1:393813-398511 GCF_001194135.2 Octopus bimaculoides
GATATTATATTATTTTCCTCGAAAAATATTCTTTACAATCCATTCAATAAGGCGTCTTCTACAAGGAGGGAGAGTAAGAGATGTTTTGAAGAAAGCCAAATGGACTGGAGACGCCTCTTCTGAAAAAACAGGTGATGGAATGTTTTTTTGAATGCATAAAAAAGGAAATTTAAGGAAATAATAAACAGAATTTTAAAAATGAAGGAAGATTTAACAGAAAAATGAGATTTACAAAGAGACGACCAGGTAAACACAGAAGGAGCGGCCCTCATTTGACAGGTGGAACCACAGAACTGTGCAAACCATAAACCAGCAGCAGCAGCAGCAGCAGCAGCACCTCCACAACCACCAACACGACCATCAAAACCACTACAACCACCACTACCACCACAACCACACACACATACATATATGCAGATGCGCATATATATATACGTATGCATACATACGCACATAAAAAAATACATACATAAAACGTGTGCATTTGTATGTATGTTTGTGTATGCATGCGCGTGTTATGCCCTTGTGTGTATGCACGTGTATGTATGTATACATATATACACACATAGATGTATATAGGTGCAGGCACATATGCACGCACGCACGCATACACACGCGCACGCGCACGCAAACCAGAGATAGAATTAAGAAGCAAGAGCTAAAATGTCGGAAAGTGGTAAATGGCGGTGAAAGCTGTGAAAAATCACTTAATGTAGTATGGTACGGGAGGTGGCAGTGGTGTAGTGAGGTGGTGTTCACGTTGGAGGGGAGTAATAGTGGCGATGGGGCCGGGTGAAGTTGGGGCTTTACTGGTTGTACTGGTAGTTGTTGTGGTAGGGGATGTAGTTGTAGTGGAGGCGGTAGTGGTAATGGTGCGGTTGTTGTTGTGGTGATCGTAGATGTTGTTGCTGTTGTTATTATGGTAGTAGTAATTCTCTATATGTTGTTGTTGTAGTGGTGGTGGTGCAGCTCGTCGTTGATGCTGTTGTTGTAGTAGTTGTGTGGTGGTGGGGGTTGTGGCAGTGGTTGTAGTAGTAGTGGTGGTGGTGTGAGTAGTAGTAGTAACGGTAGTAGTAGTTGTGGGTGGTAAGAGTAGTAGTTGTGTTGGTGGTAGTAAGAGTAGTAGCCGTAGTTGCTGATGTCTATGTTGATGATGATGCTGGTTGATTAAGCGAAGGTTGAATATTTTGGTCATAGAGTGAAAACTATAGAAATAACAACCACTGCAAATACTACAACACTAACACTGAGATTGCTTCCACCACCACCACCACCCGCATCATCAGCAGTAGTATCACCACCACCATTACTACCACCTCCACGAGCAACACTACTACCACCAACACCACTTAGCCCCTATTAGTATCGCACCTAACGTCACCGATAAACGGCAACTGCCCCCACTTCTACCACTATCACTACCATCGCCACCGCCATCACTACCACCACCACAACCACCACCACCACCACCACCGCCACCACCGTAACCAACGAAGTCCACCATTAATAAAGCAAAGCCAACGTGTGGGGTGTCTTTGCGCTGTCATAGTGAAATGGCCGTCAAACCATTCTCTGCCCTCTTAAAACGTGGAAAATAGAGTTAAACATTGAATAGTATTAAAAAAATATAAAACAAAAAAGAATAAACAAGCAATATGTCATGCAAAAATTTTAAAAAACAAACTCAAATAAATAATTAATTAACGGGATGGTTACGGCTAGAACGGCGATCGAAGGAGTTAAAATGGCCGCCGACAAAACAAACCAGAGATCAATACGGATAATATAAACGGAAAGTGTGAAGTATGAAGCGGGGAAAAATAAAACAAGAAATTTAAGGGTGACAACACGAATTGGACAAGAAAAGTGTTGCACGGATAGGGTCACTGTGGAATAAAGCTCGCACACATACGAAATACAAGAACCAATGAGGGAGCTTTTACAATCAGGGTTAACGTATCCTTCACACTTCTGTGAACGAAATTTCGTCCGCGTTTGATTTTGAACGACCGCTTGATGTAAGGAAAAAGAAAGAAACGAAAAACAAAAATAAAACAGAACGAAAAAATCAACAACGATAGCAAAAAAAAAAAAAAGACAATCTCATAAGAAACAAAAATAGTTGAAATCTTAAGATCGACCAAAACAATAATCTCTACTTTTCAAAAGAAAATATAAATGCTGGTTGATAGATATTTTCCTCGTCACCCTTGATCCAACGGAACAGGCAGAGCGTGACAGCTGGTGGTGTCAGTGGTACGGTTGTGGTAGAGATAGTATAATGGTGGTGATAGTGATGACACAGAGGAAAGAGATCGGCAATGGCCTACTCGAAAGGACAACAACACAAGTTACACCATCAAATGGAAGAGTAAAGAACAAACCAGTTCATGTTTAATATAACAGGACAGAGAAGGCGAACATATGCCAAAGAAAACCCATAAAACTATCTCGATCGCAATTTTTCGGGCAATGCCGACATTTCTGCTAGTACTTGTTAAAATTCTGGAAGCCACGAGATTAGCCGAAGCGTTAATGTTAAACCTTTGTCCCCAATAAAGTTACCTCTTATATGCACACCCTAAGATATATTTTCATAAGCTGTCCCCCCACTTGTGCAATTGTGAGATTAAGCTCTTCAGTGTGTGATCATGACACCAGAGAATATGCACTAGGTGGATGTGCGTGCACGCGTGTGTGATTATGTTGTGTGCGTGTGTGTATGTGGATGTGTGATTGTGTTGTGTGTGTGTGTGCGTGTGAGTATGTGTGTGATTGTGTTATGTGTGTGTGCGTGTTTCGAGATATTTCATTACAATTATATAGCGTTCCATATTTAAGTATAGTTCCGAGTTAGTCCGCTAATTTTTAACACATCGAGCGACATGTCAGCTTTGCATAAAATAAATGCTCTTACAACATAAGGGCTGCATTTTTCTATACACAGGTAAGGTGTGTATGTATATACATAAATATATACGTGTATACACATACATATATATATACATATGTACACACACATATATATATATGTATACATAGATATGTATATACATCTCTCTATATATGTATTTTTATTTGTGTGTGTGTGTGTATATATATATATATATATATATATATATATATATATATATGCATGTATGTATATGAATATGTAGATGATAAATGTATGATTATGTTGAGCGTTTATTTATGTTATACAATACAGATAAAACACACATGTTGATAAAACCGATCAAAAAACAGCTTACCTGGGATTTGTAAATCCCTCCCTACACTCAGCACACGCACGCACACGCATACACACTAACACACTAACACATGAACAAGAACGCATGCGCACACTTCTGTATAAGAATATCAATTTGTCGACATCTATACATTAACAAATTTTACACGCATTAAGCGTTCTGTGTCTACATGTGTAGAGATATATAAGTGTATATATATTTATATAGATGGACATATACGTATATGTTTGTGTACGTCTCTCTCTCTCTCTCTCTCTCTCTCTCTCTCTCTCTCTCTCTATCTATATATATATATATATATATATATATATACATACATATATAAAGTGTATGGAATATATGTTTAAAACTATATTTCATATTTTATTCATATTAAGTTGATGCAATAACAAGATTTTGAAATAAAACGAGAAGATATATTGTGTTTTTTCCATTTGTACACACATACACACACGCATGCACATATACATACATACATATATTCATATATATAATGCTAGATATGTGTATATGTATATATATGTGTATGTATGTAAATACATGAATATATATATGTCTATATATATATGTCTATATAAATATATATATATATGTATATATATATATTAGATGCATATGTGTATGTATATTCATCTCGCTATCTCTTGCTTTCTCTCTCTCTCTCTCTCTCTCTCCCTCTCTATCTATCTATCTATCTATCTATCTATCTGTCTGTCTGTCTGTCTGTCTGTCTGTCTGTCTGTCTGTCTGTCAATATATGTCTATCAATATATATGCTGGATTGTATAAACATGTAATGGAAAAAGGTAGAGAATATTCCATACAGTCAAGAATGTCGTTTTTTGCCGGAAGCAAAAGTTTTGATAGTTAAATACATTTATAAATGTACATAACCTATGTATGTATGTATGTATGTGTGTGTGTATGTGTGTGTATGTGTGTGTGTGTGCGTGCAAGTATATTTCTATGTATATACATAAGTATGTATGTGTGTAGAGCAATATTATTTGTATAATTCATTTTATGATTTGCTAAATATCTACCGATGTACCTGCATATATATATGTGTATACATAAATAAATAAATGATGTATACATCCAGATATACGCACACACACACATACACATACATGCACAACACATCATCCATTTATACTCTTCCATTGTTTTCAAATTTTATAAAAACGCATTTGTATAGAAATATTCATTTTAAAACTGAAGCTATATTTGAAATGAAAAAAAAAAAAGAAATAATATGCATATTTACACCCTCACACCCCATACACACACACATATATACACGTACATATATATGTGTGTGCAAGTATATATATATATATATATATATATACATACATACATACATACATATGTGTATATATTTTGACACATGCACACACTCACACTCAACACACACATACATACACCCATATACATAGATGGATAC
>NC_069002.1:399077-407376 GCF_001194135.2 Octopus bimaculoides
TGCATATATATATGTATAAATACAGACATATATACAAGCATATGTTTATATATACTTATGCATTAATATTTATACACATATACGTATATATATCCATATATAAATGTGCATATATATATGTACGTACATGTGCGTTGTGTATGTGTGTGTGTGTGTTTGTATACACACATTTACTTTTACAAACTTTCAATTTACTTTTCAATTCCAGTTTGTGATTTGCTCTTTGGCGGTAAATTTTCTTTTGGTAATTCATATATATTTATAACTTTTTTTAAAGCACACACACAAACACACACACACACACACACACATGTATATATATAATATTATATTTCTAATTCCTTCTTCTTTGCAGGGTTTATCTAATTCATTTATTTATTTATTGCTTAATGGAATTTTCTGGAATTTTGTAGCTGAACACAATATTGCTTCGCCGTTCTTGGAAAGAGCTATTCCTTATTAAATATAAGTTGGCATTCTATATTTGCACTGTTTCCTACGCAATCGCACATGCATGCACACGCACACAGTATTCATGCGCTTATACGTATATGTATGTGTGTGTGTGTGTGCGTGTGTGTGTGTGTGTGTGTGTGTGTGTGTGTGTGTGCGCGCGCGCGCGAGTGTATGTATTTATATACAATAGAAGTGTACAATATGATATATCCAGTGCGGCCATTACAGCCGATCTTACCAATAGGTTTCGCATTAAGAGTTCAATGAGATGTTGTGTAACAGGCCAATTATGTAACCCAGCGCTCTTCAGAGAAGGCAGTCATGCAAGAATATGCGGCGACTGGATATAAAATACTGTATACGTCAATTATTATATCAATCTATTGACTAATATACAAGGGCATAGTTTTTCTGACTTATGGATTCTTAGACGGCCAAATCAAGTAATATGTATTAAATGAATTCACAATTTCACTGCTTGTTCTTAATTTCATTCATATACTGTACGACCCTGTGTCATGTACAAATTGGCCAGTTCTGAATCCATTCACACAGACCATCTTTCGAAAGCTAACACGATGCGTAAATACATATGGCGAAAAGTTCTTTGCTTTGGATAGAAGAAAATACAGGAGGATCAGTTAATTGTGATTTTATTCAACATATTCCCCTCTCAGATTCACACACTTATTGCAGCGGTCCTTCATTTTTCTAAGCCCTGTAAAAGAACTCGGGATGTTGGGCCTTACACGTTACGCTTAAAACCAGGCACATTTCAGCACAACCTCGTACATACATATATACATAATATCCGTATTTATCCAAGATTTTTGAGTGATGTAACCCTTCAACGCCGATCCAGAATATTTATGATAGAACGTGTTCCAACTAAAAGAACCATTCAGTTCTTTTAGCAATCCGTCATCCATCGCGACTTTTCGTTGCTTAAAACTGTAACGGGAGAGACGGAATGATATGATGTTTCATAATCTCTGGGAACTTTGGTGGTATGTAGGTGTGAAAATCACCTATCTATCTATCTATCTATCTATCTATCTATCTATCTATCTATCTATCTATCTATCTATCTATCTATCTATCTATCTATCTATCTATCTATCTATCTATCTATGTCTGTCCAGTCTGTGTCTATATCTCTCTCCATCTATGTACGTGTATATATATATATATATATATATATATATATATATATATATACACATATATTTACACGCCTATATATGTGTATATGTATAGTTATATGCGTATATGTATATATAAACATATCTATGCATATCTATGTATATGTATGTATGTATCTATCTATATATATGCACACATGCATACATGCATACACACACACACACACATATGCATCGGTTGCAGCTTTTTGCTTTCGATGTGTTTTGCTAAGTACGCTACTTGAAAGACAGTGAACCACTTTGATGTCGAACCGTTCACATTTTCCAACGGCTCATGCATCAATGGCGGACAGCGACATTATATTTCTATTAATTCAGTTGTAACGAAGATTCCAACAGAACAGAACCTAACGTAATAAACAGCTTCACTCTAATGACAACAAAACTGAACGATCAGCCTATAACCGCCCCAGCATTTAGCTTTGGAGCACACACACACACACGTGTCCGCCTACACACATACACGCACTAACACCAGCGCATTGCATCCGTATCTGCCTCCCCCTACAGACCCAATGATTCTTTGGAAAATATGGACGACTCAACATCAAAGTGGTTAAAAGCTTACCAAGTCGTGTATTTAACAAAATATTCATACATGCGAGCAAGCATACACACACGTGCGAACACGTACTCATACGCACACATATATTCCCGTGTATTTATCTTGTTTGTCAGCCTGGCTATCTTCCTGTGTATATGCTTGTATATGCATTTATGCATGTGTGTGTGCGTGCGTACGTGTGTGTGTGTGTAATTTACTTTTGGACATGCCTCTGTGGGTAAATTTTCTAATAGTTTCAACGTGTTTACCATTTTTGTCATTGAATCCTTTGTGACAATTGCGATTATGTGAGAAGCGATCCGTCGATTCGTACGGAACTCTTCACTCTCCCCACACTTAATACATGATAGGTGGAGCCACTGCTTTAACATCACCACCAGACTGTTGGGTGTCTTTAACAGAGTCCAGTCTGTTGCAATGCATCTAGTCAAATTTTCCAAAATCTATTCCGAAGGATCTGGATTTAGCTGCTTGCGTATTTGTAAAAAAATTTCCATATTCATGATTCCTTTCATTCGTTGGATTTTAGAAATAAGCTAATTTCAAATTGTTTCACTAAAACGAATTTATTTTACGAAATTCTATTCTGTTAATGGTTGGATGGGAATTTGGCTGCTATTTCTAACTACTTGAGTAACCTGGTAGACGTTCCCTCATTTGCTCGATGTTGATGCTGATCAGGATGCTGCTGCTGCTGCTGCTGCTGACAATTATGAGGCGGAAGTGATATGAGACACAAGGCTGTATATATTTTTCAGGGAAAAGGTAGATAGGGTTTACCTTTTGAAGGCGAACGCTTAATCACTGACTGTTCCCATGACTGAGAGTCAATTACATCACGTGACCAGTTGCTGCTATTTGTGTTAAATCATAGATGAAAGTCAACTCGAAATAAAATTCGTAGAAAAAGTGTCAGTTCTGTTAATGCTTTGTCGAAATTGTCTCCTTTTACCAACTTAATAACTGGGAACCTGATAAAAAGCAAAAGAATTTCCGAGATTTAATTTGAAGAGTGGTCTAGCAAGAGTCTTGTAGATTTGATCCGACCCAGTACTTTACTGGTACTTGTTTAATTAACACCCCACTTGATGGGGGTCAATGAAAATGGAAGTAACAAGAAAATTTTTTTTTTTTTGTACAGGATTCAATCATTTTGGTGTATTTTTCTATCTTTACGTTTTGGGCTCAAATCCCGATGATATCGACCTTTTATTTCATCGGATCGATTAAATAATATATCATTCAAATAGAGTAATGGAAAATGATCAATTGCTTATTCTCCCTGCTGGCCGCGCCACCATCGTGAGTTCAAATTCCATCATGATTTACTTTTCCCCCACCATGCAACCTGGACCGATGCAATAAGCACCAATAAAATATTAGTTATGTGGGGCCTCATGTCAATTAATAAACACCTTTTTTGTCTGATCTTTTATGATAATATTCAATTATTTGTGTAGTGCTTTATCTTTGCAATCTTTCATCCGACACAAGCCTGACCTTCCTACTTCTAATAATAGCGGTTCTGTGGCATTTTTTACATACCATGCTATGTTGTTTTCTTCTGCTCTAATGCTGTGTTCGCATCCAATAAGTCCTCTTCCCCCTCTTTTTCTTGGTACATACAGTCTGTTTGTGTCACTTTTTGGGTGGAGTGACCCATATCTAGCTAGCAACTTCCTTGTCTTTCTGTCTAAGCTGTTTAGTTCGTCTACTGACCATGCGATTATCCTTGCTCAATATCTAAGGAGTGAAACTGCCCAGGTGTTGATAGCTTCGATCTTATTCCTTCCGTTTAATTTCGACTTAACGATCAGTCTCAGTCTGAGTACAGTTTTATCTATCAGGAGTTGATCCTTGGTACCTCTGCACTTACACTTGCAACCCTTCTGCTCATGTGGCAGGACTCCATTTTTTCCAGATGTTCGTACATTGACTCTGCGAGTATTCCAGTCAATAACTTCTACATAAGTGGCAAACAGGCTATCGGCCTGTAATTGTCTACCGTATTGCCTTTTCGATGTTTTTCAGGCACAGCACTGTCCTACTCAATGTCGACCACTCTGGTGTTGCTTGGTCGGCATTTAACAAGGTGTTGAGTTGTGCAGCGATTCGTGCATGACATTCACCAAATCTTTTGATCCAGTAGCCTTGAACTCTATCTGGTCCCGGGGCCTTCCAGTTACTTATTTTCTTGCAACCATTCAGCATCCTTCTTGTGCTCCTTGTCTTTGCTCCAGATGTCACTCCCAAACCTTTGACTTTCAATGTTATCTGGTATCAACTTTTCATCTGTACACTCTCCATTTATTTCTTTATAGAATCTCTTCTGATCTACTCTGAATAACCTATTCTGGTGCTAACCCTTCATTCTTTGGTCGTATCTTATCATCTTTGCTTTCTTTGCAACGAGGGGCTGTTTCAGTTCCTTCACTACTACTTTCAGGCCCTTTCTTTCAATATTATACGTCCTTTTCAGTGCCCTGTATTTTTGTTCGCTTTTAAGCTCCCCTTTCGCTTTTTGGTCTAACGCAGAGATTTCCTTCGAGAACATGTCTAACCCTGCCTGGATTCTTCTTTTCCACCATGGATATTTTCTTTTGTCACTCCCATTATGTTTCTTTTTCTTGACATCAACACCCACGTTTTCTGCTACAACAATTCTTGCTGCCTTGATCGAATTATTTGTTTCTCTGATGTTGTTTGTTCTGATGTATTTCAGAATTTCATTGACATTTTTCGTTTCTTGGTTCAATTTCCATCGAAATGTCGCTATCGTTCTCCTGTAGTCTTGCCTTTATTCAGTCGTAGATTGCCTTTTGTTCATCTGTCATGTTGCCATTAGTTTTATCGTCTTCTTTTAGATCATCTATATGTCTCTCATCAAGTAAACTACCACCGCTGCTTTCCTGTGCTATGGAATTACTCTTATTAGAAAGAACTGTATTTTCATTGTTATCTCTGCTGCTATTTTCCATGACCCGTCTTTTGATAGCTTCGAGCTCTACTTCTGTGAACCAACAATTTTTTCTTATTGCTCTAGCTTGATCACATAGTCTCTGTTCGTGATTTGAAACAATCCCTTTTCTCTCCAATGATCATACATACATTGTCGGTATGTATGAAGGACAGGAGATGTATACTTATCGACATTGCAATACATTACGAAAAAAAAAAACATCTCCACCGAAGAAAAAAAAAGCATTGACCAAGAAAAAGGTCTCGAGATCGAAACCAACGGAATGTAGAATACATATAGAGGCCAAAATAATACCTTTGGTCATTGGAGCAGGTGGACTCGCGGAGAAAGGAATGGAAAAGTTCACCAACCATATCCGGGCAGCATTAATATTTATGATGCACAGTACATTGTACGGAGAGTGCTGTCAATGAAATAACATCTTCCTTATAGAGCTCCAGGCCCATAGTTTGGACCCGGCTGTATAGGATATAAAACAAGAAGTGGAAAAAGAAACAACAACAATAGCTACAACAACGACGACAACAACGATAATAACAATGATGATGATGATGATGATTACGACGCTGATGATAATAATAATGGCTTCAAGTTTTGGCACACGACCAGCAAATTAGGAGGAGGGTGTTAGTTGATTACATCGACCCCAGTACTCCACTGGTACTTATTTTATCGACCTCGAAAGGATGAACGGTAAAGTTGACCTCGCCGGAATTTGAACACTGAACGTAAACACGGACGAAATACCGTTATCTATTTTGCCTGGCTCGCCGCCTTAATAATGATGATGATAATAATGATCATAATAATAGTAATAATAATAATTTCTAACATGGGCACAAGACAACATAGTTAGGGAAGGGTGTTCCGATGTATTGGATTCAGTAGAGCATTGCTGCACTAATTGACCCCCAGCAAGATTAAGAGCAAAGAGAACTTTGGCGTGGTTTGAACTCAGAATATAAAGAAACGTAATTAAAATCTATTTTCTTCAAACCTTATTTATTCTCTCCATCCCGATCCTAATTTCCAGATAAAGAGAACATAACTAAATGTTGTCAAGCATTTCTAATCTAGGATTACTTTCTGCCTATCACTCCACTACCCATTTAATAATAATGATAATAGTTGAGGTAATATTAACAATAATAAAAACGGTAATAATAATACTTGTAGCAGTAGTAGTGGTAATAATAATAATAATAATAATAATAATAAAATGGAAAATTATAGTAGCAAAAGGAAGCAGGGAAAAGTTGACAGACGGGTTATAACAGAAACATGAATATACAGCAAAAAAGAGAGGTGACGTGATAAAGAAAGCGATAAAGATGCGACAGAAGCATGAAGACATGCCAATAAATATGGAAACATAAACGGAAATAAGCGAAAACGACAATAAAAAAACAACAACAAAAGATCGTATGTGAATAAAGTTTAACTTAAAGAACAAAACAAAAAAGTTAAAAATGGATAAATGAAAAAGAAAAAAAAAGTATTCTTTAATCTTTCTTTTAATTTCATTTTGTTGTTGTGATGAAGTTGTTGTTGTTTTACTTTCTAAAGGGGAAATATATTTTTTGAAAGATCTTTTTGTAAAATAAATAAAAGTCAATTTGCCAAAAAAAAGAAAGAATAATAATAATAATAATAATAATAATAATGATAATAATAATAATAATAACAACAACAACAAAGGTCCTGAATAGGTTTTTTTTCTCTTTTTATATATATATTTGATATATAGGGAATTTTGAAGGGAACAGGGGTTGGGTTTAGGGCAGTGGTGGTTTATGTTTCTTTCAAATGTCCTTTTGGTTTTGGTCTTGATGGTTTGTGGGGGTTAAATGTTATTAAAGGTCAAAGTTCATTTATTCAGATCAAAGATGTTTTGTGTTTCTTTATTTTTTTATTCGACATTTTTTTTTCCTTTGAGTCAGTTCAAGTTCAGAGAGAGGTGACGTTTGGGGGTGGCATCAGTGAAGAAAACGTATACGGGGGTGAGGGAAAACCCCCTGAAATGTCCACATTTTATAATTAATTTAAAAAAAATTTGTTTTCCTTATTGTTTTCAAAAACAAAAACAATAAAATCCACGACATTGTCACATTTTTCTGTCATTATTCTAATGTTTTTGCTTTTGTTTTTATGCGTTTGCGTGTGTGTGTGTGTGTGCGTGTGTGTGTGTTTTGTTTTCTTATTGCTGCTGTTTGAAATCTGCTTTGTTCGAGAAAATAGTGATTATGATAATAACCATGAAGATAATGATGATGATGATGGCGATGATGATGATGGTGATGACGACGATGATAATGAGAATGGTGTTGATAATGATGATGATGATGATGATGTTGATTTTGGAGTTAGGGTTTTTGTAATTTTACTGCTTTTCTTTTTACATTTTATTATGGTTTAGACCCTGGTAAACTCTGATCGGACGAAAGTTCCATGGTCAAAGTCGTTCCAACCGTGAACATCCCGTCTTCTGAAGGATATGTATGACAACATTATGGAACACGTTCTGTTGTGATATAAACATGGCTTGGACATATGGCGAGAGGGAGACTTGGCTACTACTTCTAGCAAAAAGAGTGACCACATAGAAGCTTCATCGTCGTCGTCTTAGTAGTAGTAGTAGTAGTAGCTGTAGTTATTGTTGTTATTTTACAGTTGGTACTGGTCTTAATAATTATTCCGAGAAACACCTGACCGAAGCTCGGGGATGCAGCTTCAGCGATGCTTCTAGGGTCTTAGACGGTTTCGGGTCTTTCAGTATCAGACCCACTCGCCCTGTTCACTCAGGCTGCTGGTAACATTAATATATATACATATATATATAAACCAGTCTTTATAAATTACTGTTGTTGTCGTCAATATTGTTTTTGTAACAATTGCTGCTTACAATATGGCTACCGTTTATAATTTTGCTTCCTGTCAATGCATAGCAAAGGCTATATATTGTGTTTATTAATATTTCAGAAAGGTACGGTTTAAAATATTTCAAATTAAGCTAAGACAAAACAGTTGCTTAGTGCCCTATATATATATATATATATATATATATATATATATATATATATATATATATATATATAT
>NC_069002.1:410223-416316 GCF_001194135.2 Octopus bimaculoides
ACGTGACCAATATCGATTACTGGTTGTATTAATTATTATTATTATTATTGCATTATTTTTATTGTTTTAATCCTTGCATGTATGTATGTATGTATGTATGTATGTATGTATGTATATATATATATATATATATGTGTGTGTGTGTGTGTGTGTGTGTGTGTGTGTGTGTATGAAAACGCCTTTTGCCCCTTTCAGTGGTCTTTAAGTTAAACGTTCTTCCCCTGAGTAATGTTCCTTTTTTATTTTCTACGTCTCTTCGGGATCTTGTATGAATGGAATAACCTGACCCCCCCCCTAAAGTTGTTATTTATTCCTTAATTAAGTTACAAGGGTCTTCACATTTACTCCAACACCAATTTATTACTGGTATATTCGTCATGGAAACACTCAACAGTATTCGACCGTTGTTTGAATTCGATCCAAGCAAGAACTGAATTCGGAACACCGAGAGATTTAAATGCTGAGCGTCACTTGCATCAAACATTTTGCCATTGTGCCCGTTGCTCGTTTCTGTCTGAAATTACTCTTCATAATTTAAAATGTTTATTTTGAAGTTTCAGCAGTTAATTTTCGATTTATTCTTAACTCGTTATATTCTGAGTTAACTCATGACTGCTGTAAAATTACTATCTCTGAGATGTCAAAGACATGGCCACTGTGACTCCTGTATCCTACTGGACCGTAGCAGGTTGGGGGTAGGGACAGAATGACACCGTTAAAAACTTTGTTATCTTGTAGTTTATTTTTAGGTCAGTGGTTCGCAACCATTTTTAAAAAAATACCTATGGACCCCTTTGAAACCCATCTAAGTCGGGTGAACCCTCATAGCTATTCGATGTTTACAAAATCCAATTATATTTTTTAAATTAAATGTTATTAGGAAATGTGTAAAAAAAAACTGTTAAAATATTTTGGGTATTGTAGAAATATAATTGATTTATTGCATCCGTTTTAACAACAGAATGCAATATGGGCACCGAAGGGTCACATGAACCCTGGTTGAGAACCACTGTTTTAGGTGAAGATGAATCTGGTGGAGCCCCCGTCCATTCCTGATTTACATGACTCCAGGAAGAGCTATGAACGACCTATATAGTCCCACTCGTTACTGTTGTAGTTGAGTGCTATCAACTAATGCTGTTGTTGAGACCAGCTGCTGCTGCTGCTACTACTACTCCACCTTTAGTGTATATAGTCTTACAAAGTGTGTATACATCACAGGAATTTCCTGTTTGTTGCAAGAAGCATGGCTTAATTTGAATCCGAGTAATAGAATTTCGTGAGAAAGTCACATGACCCTGAAGTTAAGCAATAGGGCTCTCGATCCTAAACCATGCAACGACTTTTTATTTTGTTTATAAATGTGATCAGGTTCCTTTTAAGTGACATCTATTTGCAGCTACGTGGACTGTGAACGGTATCAAACACATCTAGGTCCCTCTATTTACGCAACTTATTTATGATTGAGTCACACGTTTAGATTCTTTCATTTACGTAACTTTTTTACGGTTAGGTCCTTCAAGTTACGTAGCTTGTTTTTACGGTTAGGTGGACTGCGAATAACACTATTAGTTCGTCAACCCTCACACCCATTCATGTAAATTGTTTACAGATTGGTAGAATAAAGTCTACAGTAGTATAAACTAGCTATAATAGTGTGACCTGTTTACAGACATGTGCATAGCTAAAATACTAAATTCTCGTAACAGCATGTCACATGTTTTACAGCCAGGTGAAGTGAACACGGCAATGGCAGAGCAGCCGTCCGACAGCACATATTCAGAGATGAACCAGTTAAATTCGTGCTTCAGAGTTGAGTCAATTAAATACTTGTTCCTTATACGAAGAACATGTGATTAATAGATCTATAACATAAATCCCTATGGTGCCTATTTAAAGCTGGACAAATTTATTCAATGATAATAAAATTCTTTTGCTCAATGTAGATAGAAAAGGTATCCGAATGAGAGCTGTTGGTTCTTAAGTATGACTTTGAAATATGGATGGATAAAAAAAAAAAGAACATCATTACTATGTTGTGATATTAGATGAGAGATGCTTGAATCGAAAATAAAATAAAAATAATAATAATAAAAGAGAAAAATTGGGAAAAAAACATAATAAAACGCACAAAATCAAGAACAAAAGAAAACAACAAAAGAAACAAATCAAAATGAAAGGAAATGATATAAATTGACAAATTATTCTTTCAAATATATAAATTTCATTAAGGCAAAAAATCAATTACGAAATACTAATGGATCATTATAATCTTAATGGATTAAAAGAACGCTCAAGGTATTTGGGTTGTTTCATTCGTCACTAAGTCTATATAATGCACCTTCGTATATACATGCATACATGCACACGCGCATACGTACAACATATACATTGACATACGTACGTACAGAGGGATATGCTTATATGCACACACACAAACACACATGCTTACACACACACATATATTAGTGTCTCGTATGCCTCTTGGTATATTTTAAGTTATTTAGAAAAAAAGACCCAATAAATGCAACTTCACATATTTACATATATGCACACAATATGTGTGTGCGTGTTTACACACACACACACATATATATATAGGTAACAGAAAACGGAGGGTGAAAATGTTAAAAGAGATATTTCAAAGAAAGAAAGGGAACGAGTGAGAGAGAGAGGGGGAGAGAGAAAGGAGTAGAGGACAAGGAAAGGTATAGAGATACTTAGATAAAAAGAATATAAAAAGGGAGGGAATGAGGTAAGCAGATAGGGACAGAGAAAGTGAAACACACGCACACACACATATGTATTGATACAGTCACAGACACGTAAATATACAGATACGGGAAGAAAACTCATACGGGTACGCAAATACATACGAAGAATCGAGGGAGCCACTACGCAATTGGCCTGCTAGAAATAACAGTTAATTCTCCATTTAGTCACATGTCTTAAAAACGAATGAAGAACACATTGGATAATGAGGTCATCCGGAGAAAGAAAAGGTAGGATAGTCATGTTTGGAATAACTTTGATTAAAGGATTCGTTTCGGTGTTCGTTGACCTGCGGCTATACAACAACAGCAATAACATCAACAAAACACACACAAATACTAAATGTCTGAAAATATGTCAATAATGAATGAAATGAATTTGTTTCGATGTTAACAACAAGCAAGATAAAGACTAAATGATTTCCAGAAAAGAGACCAGACATCATGATCAGAGATTTGAATAATAAATAAAGGCAAACACTGCCATTCTTAGGGGATTTTAAACTCCCCACGGAAATCTGAGTAGAGAAGCTATAAGCTATAAAACAAGCCTCCCCCTAATCCAAATCTTATAGTTTCAAACCATAACGAAGGAAGGACGTTTCTTCTTTCTTTTTCTGTTGTCTTTTTATTCCAAAGTCACTTGTAAGGAAGTTGACATGAAGAAACAAAAAAAAGAAAACAAAAACAAACTTAAATGACACTGTATTAAGAGATTGGTAAATGAAAAAGATAAATAAATAATGATAGGGTATTTGAATAGGGTGGGGTTCTGAGAAATGAGGGTGGGAATGTATTTTATTCCCACCTATATATATATATATATGTGTGTGTGTGTGTGTGTGAGTGTATGTGTATATATGTGTGTGTGTGTGTGTGTGAGTGCATGTATATATATATATATATATATATATATATTCCTCGGCGGAATTTGAACTCAGAACGTAGCGACGGATAAAATACCGCTAAGCATTTCGCCTGAGGCTATAGTAGAAGACAGTTGCCCAAGGTGTCATGCAGTGGGACTGAACCCGGAACCATGCGGTTGGTAAGCAAGCTTCTTACCATGCTGCTACTACTGCGCCTATATATAATTTGTATAATATATAATTATATATAATTATATATAATATACATATATAATTTGTATGTATATATAACAATAAATACACTCATCTATATATACATATATTATACATACATGCATATATATATATATACATATATATAAATATACATGCATGTATATATGGATGTGTATATATATGCATGTTTGTATGTATATATAATATATATATATATATATATATATATATATATATATATGTATATGTATATACACACACACATGTATATGTCTACAAGTCCATACACACACTAAGTAACCTGTCGATACAAATCGATGTACCAAAGTATCCGGTTGATAATATCAGGCATCTACAATACCCCCTTAACAGACTAACAACTATAAAATAAACAACATATCACATGACTAGTAACCCAATTATCACATGCTAACATAACCAATTTATCACATAGCTTAATATCTCAAAGGAATGTTTAAAATATGGGATAGACATGGTGTACGACATTCACAAAACAGGTTATCATAATGCAATCGTAAATAAAACATTTGAATCGATTTTTAGTCGCCGCCATATTGATTCAGGATAATATAACAATATAAGAATATAGAGAGGGGGGGATAGAGGACGAAGGAGAAAGAAAGAGGGAAAGAGAGACTGAGAATGAATTCGAGAGAGAGAGAGAGAGAAATCCTGTTTCGGTCATGCATTCTTCGCTCTTTGTCTGTTCTATGTATGCACATACACACATACATACATATGCACGCGCGCGCACACAGTCTTCATAATAAACGTATATATATATATATATATATATATATATGTATGCACACGTACACGCACATATTGAGAGAGAGAAAGAGAGAGAGAAGGAAAGGAATGGGGTGACACCCGGATATTTCCTGTTCCTGTTTTAATGGAAATATTCCGAAACGACATCAAGGAATACAGAGTGGGAACACGTAGCGTGGTAGAAAATAATGCAAGAAATAATAGTCAATTCTCCCTCAAAAGTAATCCTTTCTATCTCGAAAACGGTCACATCTGGAGAGACTTCATATGTCTAATCAGTGAGATATAGGAGCCTAAACAACAACAAAGGTCCTTTTTATGCGACCTTTGACCTCCTCTTTACTTTCTGGGGCAAACAGGGTCACCTGACGCGTGCACCAACGAGGAAGCGGTTTTGTGGTCATTTGAATTGCGAGAAATAGCAACCACCTATCTCTTTAAAAAGAGGACACGTTGAATATTGTGGTCCTGGATTGCAAGTATATGAGAAAAAGAGGGGATAGGCACTGCTAGAGCACTTTTCTCAAACGACTGTTTGGTTGGAATTGAAATAGAGCTAACAACAATAAGCAACGACACTAACAATAACAAGAACAACCATCTCCAGAAAGGGGAACATCTCCACCCACCATCTACCACCACCACCCACAGCCAATGCCACTACCGTGACCACCACAGCAGAAACGAGACGATGACGACGACGGCGACGAGAACGATGGCCACAACGACAATTACGACGATGTTGATAGTGGTGATAATACTGATGTTCGTACCGACAATGACTTCGACGTTTACAACGATGCTGCTGCTGCTGTTGATGATGATGATGATGATGATGATGATGTCGATGAATGTACGCCAGGCGAGGTGCTATTTTCGTTGCGTCAGCCAAACAACACCACAAAATGGTGGTCACAGATTTCTGAGTGTTTTTACATTAGACGCTCGGTTGTGTTGTTCACACATCACATCGCTTCTGATTGGACATCAAGTCAACCTTATAAGTTATTCACAAACCTATTGCTGCTGCTGCTGCTTCTGCTGCTACCGCTACTGCTGCTGTTAATGATGCTGTTGTTGTTGTTGCTGCTGCTGCTGCTAGTGCTAGTGTTCTCGCTCTCCCTACCATCGCACCTCCACTGAGCCCGGCCTCACCCTACCCCCAATCCTCACTTCACCGCACAAGCCCCTTGCCACCCTCCCATCCCCACCACCACTGCTTTCACATCTCGGTTTGCATTGTAATATCACCATCAACACCACCATCACCACCAGCATCAGTAGCAGCGTCAACATGACCACCACCACCACCACCATCACCAATTGCAGCGCCACTGCCGACACTAATCAGTACCACCACCACCACCACCACCGCCGCCGCACTCAGCATCAGCATCACCATAATCACGAACACAAACAGCTCCACAAACACTATCTCCACCACC
>NC_069002.1:416815-419758 GCF_001194135.2 Octopus bimaculoides
TATATATATATATATATATATATATATATATATATATATATATATTCACACATACATATGTATACACACGCACACACACATATATATATATACATATACACTCTCACACATGCACACAGACACATATGATATGCGTTTGTTATATAACACATAATACACATTTCTGTGGATATATAGGCTAACAATAATATGCACACATGCAGGCATTAATATACACATTTATATACATACATGCCTGTATATATTACTGACACATTCAAGCCTATATATATGTGTGTGTGTTTGCATATATGTATTTATAAACATGTATATATATATACACACACACACTCATATATATATGATATAATCTCTGTACATATGTATGCGCGCGCGTGTGTGTATATATATATATATATAAATATACATACATACACACATGAAATTAATCAAGCGTATATACAATAACACTGCCGCTCATCACATTATATATGCATGTGTGTATGCGTTTGTGTACGTGAGTGTGTTATATGTCCTCTCTCATACACACTCACTCACGCATACACATACGTGTATATATAATTGCAATACAACGGAAGAAGAGATGAAAGATTGAGAAGAACAATAGAGAAGACAAAATGAGAATCTAATTGTCGATAGCTCGGCTGGTTGGTCATTTGGAAATTAATTGATTGGTTAGCTGAATGGTGTGGTTGGTCGGTCGGTCGTGTTGGCATATTAGTAGTTATTTCATGACCTTCGTAGTAAACTGGCCTGCTTTGCTAGCAGGCTAGTTATCAACGTGTTTGAATAGTTGGTCAGCTGGTTGATTGTGTTGGCGGCCTGTTAACTAGGTAACTGATTAGCTGACTAGCCATCTGGGTAACTAAAATACTGGGGAGAGAGAGCTCTATCTAGGTTTTATTGACGAACTGTGGCTATAGTTATCTGGGTGAGTGAACAACTGACTATAACCATCGAGAAGACTGACTAGCTGTCTGGGACTAGCTCTCTGAATAGCTGACTAGCTATCCGGGGCAAGCTATTAGGGAGTCTGAGTGACTGGCGACCTATCCTGGGTGAGTAGATGTCTCGGTTAAGTGTTTGGTTAACTATCTGCGTGGCTGAATGGTTCACTAAGCTGGTTGACTGACGAAATAAGTCCGTTTCTCTTATCACCATTGAGTTTCAAAGTAAAAATTCGTTGAAATATCCATGATTTTGTTTTTTGGTACAAAACCTATTTCAATCAGTTGATCTTGTTCGAATTATCTCCCTTGATTGTTGTTTTTCTTTTTTGATTGTAAGTTCCTAGTTGTCTTCATAATCCTTATTAATTACAAGTTTCTGTAACATTACATGAGGTCATATATCTTTTCGCCCCCTTTTTGTTGTGCCATTGGCTGCGTGCAACCAATGGAGTCCACGCTGAAATGTTCTGATATTTCTCCTAAATCATTACTGAATTATCCTTAATTTTATTTTTTAAATTGTAAGGGACACTTGTATGTATGTATGTATGTATGTATGTATGTATGTATGTATGTGTATATGGCATGAGGGCAGTGCCTGAAGATTGTGTTAGGACATCAGACGTGTTAAAAAATACAGTCTGGCATGCTCTCATCACATGAAACATGTCTGCATGTGCGTGTTTCATATGAATATATATTTCGACTTTGCATATCGACAATAGATGTAAATGTAAAATAGAAAGAGAAAAAAAGAAAGCAATTAAATTTAAAAAAAAACAGTAACCCGGTGCTTAAGAACAAAAATCCCTTGTGGTATCTCTTCCGCACGAGTTGCACGAGACGGTTCCATTGTTATCGTCACCATCGTAAATACACTAAACCAATGATAGGCCTCTTTATAAACATCTTACTAACGACGCTATTCTTCACCAAACGCCATATAAAATTCAATATATTGATGATAATAACAATAATAATAATAATATATTATATGTTCATATATATATATATTTATGTATACATACATGTACCTATGTGTGTGTGTGTTTGTGTATAAAATGTTATCGATAAATATTTGATGGAAATATCATTAGATACGATATATCTCTTAAAAATCCATTTAACAACTAAAACATATTAATGACAATAATTCTATAAAAATTTAAAATAAATAAATCAAAAACTAGAAGCAATGACAGAATTTGTTTTTTGGCTTTTGTTTATTTCCTTCCGATCTTTTTTCTATTTCTTTCCTTTTAAATTCAAAATGTTGTACTCACGCACATTTTAAGTAACACATATATTTACACTCACATACTTTCACATACACTCACTCACATATACTAAAAAATAAGACAATGCATGAAACGCAACAGAGGTTATAATGTTAAAATTATGTTTTACGTTCAATAAAATCAGTATAAAATCGGAAATCCATTTCAAAAGTACCAAATATGCGGAGAGTGATACGGAAAGAGGAAAATAATGAAAGGAGAGAAAGACAAAAGAAAAAGATCAAAATAAGTAAATAAAATAAACGATGAAGAAAATAATAATAATATTATTAATAGGAATAATAATAATAATAATGATAATAATAATAATATTAATAATAATAAAAGTGATAAAACATTTTAAAGCTTCTTTAAACGAATTACTCTTCCTCCTTTCACCCACTCAATGCAATTAGTTCATTTGTGCGTATGACTGTTGCAAATATCATGATATAACTTTTTTTGTTATCGAACAGTGTGTGCATATAGATATACATACATACATGCATATAAATAGAAAATATACATATATTTATATGCATATATATGTGTATGTGTGTGTGTGTATGTATGTATGCATGTATGTATATGTGAATATATACATATAAGGGCAGATTTATACATGCATACATCCATATCTATACATATATATATATATCGGTATGTATATATATATATATATATATATATATATATATATATATATATATATATAT
>NC_069002.1:420917-421545 GCF_001194135.2 Octopus bimaculoides
ACCAGCTCAAACGATTAAGGAGTGTACAATAAATTAATTATGCATTAATGAACGACACATAACACAATAACCATTCTCTTATCATCACCACCACCACCACCACCACCACCACCATTTCAACCCTTACCGCTATTAAAACACACCACTACTACTACTACTACTACTACTACTGTCTAGCAAGAAAAAAAACATCAAATTGCCAAGTGGTGGAAAGCTGTAGAGAAAATAGGTGAACAGTGCTTTTATGTCACATGGCGCTGTTTTAGAGAGAAGTTGTTGGTAGAAGTTCAAGCCCAGGTGTTTCTGTCAGGTGTTGTTGTTATACGACGATCGCTGCGATATCGTTATTATTGAGATGGCAGAATCGTTAGCACACCGGGCGAAATGCTTAGCGGTATTTCACCCATCGCTACGTTCTGAGTTCAAATTTCGCCAAGGTCGACTTTGTCTTATTTTTTAGTATATATGTAATCGACTCGTCCCCTCCCCACAAATTTCAGGCCTTGTGCCTATAGTAGAAAGGATTATTATTATTATTATTATTATTATTATTATTGTTGTTGTTGTCAAGGCGGCGAGCTGGCAAAATCGTTCGCACGCCGGGCAAAATGTATTTCGTCCTTCTTTA
>NC_069002.1:421814-424638 GCF_001194135.2 Octopus bimaculoides
CGTCCCCTCCCCACAAATTTCAGGCCTTGTGCCTATAGTAGAAAGGATTATTATTATTATTATTATTATTATTATTATTGTTGTTGTTGTCAAGGCGGCGAGCTGGCAAAATCGTTCGCACGCCGGGCAAAATGTATTTCGTCCTTCTTTAAGTTCTGAGTTCAAAGTTTGCTGAAGTCGACTTTGCCTTTCATCCCCTCGAGGTCGATAAAATAAGTACCAGTTGAATACTGGGGTCGATATAATCGACTTACCCACTCCCCTAATAATGCTGGCCTTGTGCCAAAGTTTGAAGCCAATAATTCTTAAGAGAATCATGTGATGTGACAGAATGTACAAAGTTGTACAAAGATAAATAACGAGAATGACAGAGAGAGAAATAGGAAAACAGGTGATAGGCAGACTAACAAGTAGAAAGACTGATAAATAGATATAGTGACAAATAGACAGACACACATAGAGAGATAGAGAGATAGATAGAAAGGGAAGAGAGAGAGAGAAAGAAAAAGAGAAAAAGAGGTAGTTTGTATGATAGACAAACGGGCAGACAGATAAAAGACTGGTAGCAAGGAAAGTAGAGAGACTGGTAGATAGACAGATAAATAGATAGGTAGATAGATATGGAGAGAGGAAGAAAGAAGAGCTCAAGATATATATAGACAACAGAACTATCACTACTAGAGGGAGAACGGGGAACAAACTACTGCCGCCTCCACTATCATAACTTCCACCGACACCATTGAGAAGGGTTCTTTCTATATGACCCCGCTCCCGCCACTTCTCTTTCAGATCACTCCCGATCATGTTAAAGAAGGCACTTTCGATAATATGGAAAGATCAATCCTGGGCAATGTTTTTGTTGATGGTAGTCCTGCAGGTGCCCTTGAGGTAAAGGCTTTGTGTTTCCACGTCACTGTTATAGGCCAGAGCAATCCTTCGATGGAGTCAGTGGGAGCGCGTTCAACCACCCGTCACCTCGATCTGGTTTACCTTGGGGCTTAACCAGCAACAATATATACCTATATAATATATTACAGCCACAAACACCACCGCAACGCCCTCCTCCTCCTCAAGGTTACAGACTATAAAATGTTTCAAAATTGCTGGTTTGCCTTTGGTTATGTTTGAATTTGCGGTTATTAACACTTGTCCTAGTGTTCATGATGGGATCTCTACACGTTTAGAATTAAACACGAGCCAAACAGCAACAATAACAACAACACCATCGTTATATTTTATGTAAATATCTGTAAGTATGTATTCTATGCATACACGTCATTTTAGTGATACAACAAAACCAAGCAAAACACACACACACAAATATATATATACATAAGCACGGACACACGCGCACACACACACACACACACACACACACACACACACACACACAGATATAGTTATTTATTCAGAACTTTCATTTCGTTTGAGGGATTCGTCTGGGATGATTATATATGAATAGAACCATTTTGCGATCAAAATGGCGGTATTATTAAATGTCATAAGGGAAAAGTAAAAATCTTTCTTATTTATACTCGATGTATTCCCAACGGTCTCTGCATCAGTTTATTATTAGTATCATTATTATTAGTGCTTTTATTGTCACTTGTCTAAGTCGACACATATACACATAGGCAATATACGCAGCATTTCCGATGACGTGAATATCGAAGATTATGAAAGGATATCCGATCGTGATCTGCTTCATAACGGTCAGCGAAACACGTGTAAAATGTAATAGATAATTTTTTTTTATAATACACTCTCAAGACTTGATGTGTGTGTGTGTGTGTGTTTGTGTGTGTGTGTTTGAGTATTGCATATTGATATTTCAAGGTGTATGTATTTACAAACATATATTTTCGTACATATGCTTCTGTAGTACACACATACTCACACTCAGACACGGAACAATCACGGAAAACCTCTTCCTTATATAAATATTGCAACGTATCTGTCTGTCTATCTATCTATCTATCTATCTATCTATCTATCTATCTATCTATCTATCTATCTACCTACCTATCTATCTATCTATCTATGTAGCCAATTCATATGCAATTTTTCAAGTGTCGTTAAAGAAAACACATACTCACCCATATTTCCAAGCCCACCCGCGCTTCCATGGTAACCGTTCATGCCTGTAGTACTGTAGCTACTACTGCTGCTACTATGTGGAGTTGAGCCGTTCGAACCATAACCTCGTGGCGAAACGCTTGAACTTTGACCGCGGCCATAACCTAGACGTGAGAGAGAGAAATGGAAAATGGCGTCAGTTTCAATTTATAACGTATCGCTTACATTTGGTAGCAGCCATGTTGTATTGCATAGGAAGGAAAAAAACAGACAAGAAAAAAAAAGACAAGAAAAAAAGAACAGGCTAATTCGTATCAAACATCTGTGCAAGTAGTTTATTCTTTTACTTGTTTCAGTCATTTGGCTGCGACCATGCTGGAGCACCACCTTTATATAAAAGACAATTTCTTTACAAATGGTTGCCAGATGACAGTTGGTAGATGTGTAGGTGCGTGGCTAAGTGGTAAGTGTATTCGGTTCACGATTCTAAAGTCGTGAGTTCGATTTCCGGTGGCACGTTGTGTCTCTTGAGCAAGATACTTTACTTCACATTGCTGCAATTCACTCAGCTGGCAAACAATCCCGTGATGGCCACGGCTGGAACGCATTTAATCGTATGTAACCTGTGTCAGGGTTGACCATTCACAAATAGCAACAACGAAATACACGCGCACATATGTGTTTACGTATGTATGTATAATATATCTATATACACATATGTGCATGTGTGTGTGTGTGTGTATATATA
>NC_069002.1:424716-426946 GCF_001194135.2 Octopus bimaculoides
ATATATATATATATATATATATATATAGCTGTATGTATATTTATATGTTAACTGTAACACCAACCACAGATAACATCGCTGCAGAAACCACTACCACTGTGATCACCACCACCACCACCACAGCATCCTATACTATGTTATCACTTGCTCCTCTCTTGATCAGCCCCACCACCTCATACCACTCCTCCCACTTCTACAGTGTTGCCACTTCTTGTGTATCACTCACGTGAATATTTTATAACACCATCCCCTCTGCCTCTTCCTCCTCCTCCTCTCTCACCTTCATTCGTGTCTCTTCCTCTGCCTCCACCCGCCCCACGCCCACCTCATGACGTCTGGAGTTGTCTAATTGAATATTAGCCGATGCACACTACATGCACACGCATATGCACATAGACGCACACGTACAAACATTTGCATGCAACTACACACACATATTCACACATACATACACACTTACACACACATATTATACACACATGAGCATAGAGACAAACATAAATATATATTCATACACACATATACACACCTCCGTATAAATGCACAAAAACAGATAAGTCATATATACGTATACACATGCAAAATGCATGTACACATGTATGTATGTATGTATATATATATATATATATATATATATATATATATATATACACACACACACACACACACACACACACATGTATATATTAATATTTGTTTTTATGTTCAATTATACTAGAAACAACTTTACGTTAATCTGATGGTTTACCCTGTACTTTGTCGAGTACAAATGTATTCTTAAATAAGAGTATTAATGAGTGACTTCGAAAAGCACACACACACGCACACGCACACACATGTACACCGCCATCACACACAAATGCATGGAAATACATATGTTTGAAGGCATTTATGCATGTGTGTATGTATAAATAGTATACATGTGTATATATATATATATATATATATATATATATATATAATAGTATGATTGTAGTTTTTGATGCTTAGCCCCCAAGGAAACATCAGTATGAAACAGCAGGCCTATGATATAAGGCATTCCAGCCGTGACCATCTCATCATTTTGCATGTGTACCAGTCACTATATTTCAACTTTGGGGTGTGCTTTGAGGGAGATTTGGTTGCTATTTCTAGCAAATTCAACGATCACTTTAGGATTTTCTTGTTGGCTGCAAATAGTAGCAGAGGTTCGCAGATCTGTGTGTGTAAATGTACGAGTAGCAACGCACACCAAGAATGTGTGTGCGTGTGTGTGTATGTATGCGTCAGTTTGACTTTGGCAAATGGAACATTGAGGTTAATGGCATGTGTGTGCGTGTGATTACGTTCATGTATGTCTGTGCATGCGTTTGTAATGTGGGTTGGTGGCGGTGGCGGTGGTGGTGGTGGTGGCATGTGTTGGAGACATCGGCCCTTCCTCCCCACTCCCGGCCCTTGGAAGTAAAGAATAAAAGAAGGAAAGAAAGAAATTATAATATGAATAAATGAAGACTTTAGGGGGGGAGGAAGGAATAAAAAAAGAGGGGGGAGGAAAGAAGGCAGGGGTGGGGGTTAAACGGTTTGACTTTGTTATCAATTATTACTGATGACAACAAGAAAAATAAAAACAACAACAACAACAACAGTGCGAACAGTACTACCGACAGCAGCATTAACAAGAAGAACAACAGAAAACAGAATGACAGCAATACTGGTTTCAAAATTTGGCACGAGGCCAGTAATTTGGGGTGGTGTGGGAGCAGGAGACTAGTCAATTATGCAGACCCCAGTGATCAGCTGGTATTCCTTTTAAAGAGCGAAAGGCAAAGTGATCTTCGGTGGAATTTGAAGTCAGAGAGCAAAGATGGACAAAACGCCGCCAAGCCTCTTGACCAGCGTTTTAACGATTCTGCCAGATCGCCGCCTTAAGCAACACCAGTCTTTAAGAAATAATAAGTACTGACAATAACAGCAACAACAACAACATTTGTGAAGATGTTTCTTCTTTCAGATCCATCCTGATCTGATCCACAGGATCAATGCTTCGAAGCGTGTTAACAATAATTCTAAGACTATCTTATCGAAGTGCCTTTCTCATTCTTAAGACAATAGGCGTGATTCTGAGGGGGATTTGGTCGCTGTTTCTGATAATTTGTAGACGTATAGAACAATTAGTTGTCTTCTTGTCGACTGTGAGTGTACGAGAGCGCGTATATATATATATATATATATATATATATATATACACACA
>NC_069002.1:429632-431556 GCF_001194135.2 Octopus bimaculoides
TATACAATGAATATAGGTGTGTCAGCAACACCGACAGGACCTTACTAACCTTTGGTAACCGTTCTGGGTCTCCAGGGTGTCTGGGTACAAGTTTCATAAGCCTCTGAAATCCGTAGTCTATAGTCGGTTCTGTTAAGGCTGCATTTCCGAACGGGAAAAGAATGGGAAAAGATAAATGTTTATGGCAGGAAGGTAAAAATTAAGCATTTCAATATACATGTATACATATAGACAACACACACTCACACACAAACACACACACAAACACACACACGCACACAGACACATACAGTTAAAAACCGTATAGTAAATGCACAGACGAACGGAAAACAGACAACGAAAGTCTCCAATTCTTCCTCAGTTAACGGCCAGAGGGTCAAACGCAATTTCGCGCCTTTAGCGATAACATTGTTTCCCTTCTGGTGGCAACCGGCAAGAAGGCTGCCGGGAGATGTGGGATCAAAACAATAACAGAACGAAACGGGCAAACAATAAATAGATAAACATGTGTGTGTGTGTGCGTGTGTGTGTGTGTCTTTTATATTTTACTTGTGTCAGTCGTTAGGCTGCGGTCATGCTGGGGCACAGTCTTGAGGAATTTTAGGCGAATGAATCAACCGCAAGACTTATTTTTTTAAAGCACGGTACCTATCTTGTCGGTTCTTTGGCTGAACCGCTTAGCAACGGGACGTAACACACCAACACCGGTTGTTAAGCGGTGGAGAGAGACAAACATACACACATTCACACACACTTTCAAAGATATATACACAAACATACCCTTATATATATATGTGCATTTGTGTGTGTATTGGTATAAGCGTATACACAATATATTACAGAATATAAAACGTGTGAGATATTACCTGTATATACAAATCGGCCGGGTGCACCTTTACAAAACTGCTTCGACTTATAGGATAATGTCACCTCCACTACCCCTGGAATGTGTCGAGGTGGAGTCTGTACCCTGATAGCGTGAGAGGTGATCAACTGTAATATATAAATAGATATCGAACACATTCGATGAGAAGAAAGAATCATACATAGGCATACATACACGCACGTGTGTTCGTGCGTGTGTGTGTGTTTATCTGTTTATCTAGCTCTCTCTTTCTCTCTCTCTATATATGTATGTATATATATATAAAGAGAGAGAGAGAAAGAGAGAGAGAGAAAAGAGAGAGATGTATATATACAAAATATTTATTGATCGTAGGAGTCAATATCTTTGACGATTAAAAGTTATTACTTTAAAAACCCCAACCAGATCAACATCAATACCTACATTATGCATATGTATGTATGTATGTATGCATGTATGTATGTATGTATTATGTATGTATGTATGTATGTATGTATGTATGTATGTATATCAGTTTGAACAACAAATATAGAAAACAGTAAATATAAATTCCAAGCAAAACAAATGCTTGATTTATTGGAACTTTTTTTGTTTCCAGAGAAGGTAAACAAATACCTAACGGCATGGAGACCAACTCCAAGTAAGAAAAGGGAAATAATCACAAGGAATCAACAATCAAACCTCCCGAATTAACATGCTGTTCAGGTAAAGACAATCTGTTATTTTTTTTTTTCTTTTCTTTCATTTTCTGGAGATTGGCGGAAACCAAGAAAATAATATGGCTGATGTCTTCATAGACTTTTAAAATTGATGACGAATCCAACACTGAATACATATTTACTCATTAAAACATCGAAGCAGATCTACATAGACGTACACAGACACAAACCATTCTATAAATGGTGTCACTCTAATCATTTATACATCGAAAAAACGTGCAAAATCCATACAAACAAGAATAAAAACGAGAAATCGTTGACGAGACTTTCTATAAGTAAACCAAACAGTGCGTGCATATACACAAACACACGCATACATACACACACACACACACATATA
>NC_069002.1:432492-433822 GCF_001194135.2 Octopus bimaculoides
GGTGGTAAGAGTAGTGGATGGTGATGCTGGTGGTGATGGTGATAATGGTAATTTTAGTAGTTGTAGTAGTAGTAGGAGGAGGAAGAGGAAGAGAACGATGAGGTGCAGAAGCAGTAGTAGAGTAGTAGGAGGGAGAGGATGAAAATGAGGGGCAGCAGCAGCAGCTCTTGTAGTAGTAGTAGTAATGGCAGTAGCAATAGTAGTAGTGACAGTAGTAGTAATAGTAATAGTAGTAGTAGTAGTAGTAGTAGTGTTGGTGGTAGTTGCAGCGGTGGCACGAGTGGCGGCAGTGGTGGCGCTGGTGTGGAGGCATGTCGCAGGTGTCTCAATGAGAAAATCTAATCATTGCAACGATGCTATCTACCCGACGTTGATTCCTGTGGCGATCTTCGGTTTGGTGAGAATATTCTTCATAACTTCCCTGCCTGGATAGCCCTCACATACCTGCCCGCCTGCCAGCCCGTCTGCCCGCCTGCGTGCTTGCCTGCCAGCCTGCATGCATGCTTGCCTGCCTGCCTGCCTGTCTGCCTGCCTTCCTAGTTGCCTGTCTGTCTGTTCGTCCCAATAGGTAACGATGTGTTTCTTTATCCTCATTCCTCAAATTCTGTCAACGTGGATCTATCTTTGTTTTATCCATATACTTTTTGATATATACACATAAAAGCGCGTGCGCACACAAACACACTCGTATGTATATACACACATATATATATGTATGGGTGGCTCTGTGTGTCTACCCGTTTCTTCTGACAAATTTCATATGTCTATGTGAAACACAGACACACACACGGGTTGATTAGCATAAATGAATTATTTGGTAGCTAAACAATAAGAAAAATGGTTATGTATATATATACATGTGTGTGTGTAAATATATATAAATAACACACACACACACACATATGTGTGTGTGTGTGTGTGTGTGTGTGCATTAGATATTCATTCTTAACGTTTATTTTAATCCACAGAGACATTGGTCATAGCACTTATTAATTTCTAATTAGTAATAGAGCACTCTCAGTGATTAAATACTTTGTTTGGACGATTAGAGATATGCCACGTGGGGTCACATGTGTGTGTATCTATTTACCACACAAAAACACACATGCACCCCACCCACACACACGTATATACAATTATACATATGCGTATACAAACACATATTCCTGTGTATTATCATGCTATTCCTCAAGTGAAACTTTAAGTAGCAAAATATTCACCCTGTAAATTGTATTTAGTTACAAAATCTTTCTCTACCTTGTGTTACTGAACACTAATTTCGCAATCTTCCAGTTTATGGTGCGTGTGTGCGTGTGTATGTATGTATATA
>NC_069002.1:434399-435200 GCF_001194135.2 Octopus bimaculoides
TATATACAGTTCTAGGTTCGTTTATTTTTTTCTAACTTTTAGAACCTCCTGCCCCCCCATCCACTCTAGAACCACCAGCACCAGCACCACCGCTTACCCCGCGCCTCCCTCCCTCTTGAATCAACCAACCAACCGACCGACCGCTCCCAACCGCTCCCACCAATTCCCGCTTTAATTCGATTGTGTGTTACTATCTGTGTTGAAGATCAGTTGAGTGATTTTGACATTTCATCAGCCGTTTAGTTTGTCTTCAGTGAAACTCTCATTAATAATGGAAGCGAATGGCAAATGTGACGAGAACTACCGAGAACTGGCGAGAACTGGTGAGAACTGGCAGCCGACTTTTGCCAAGATATGGGGTTAGAAAGCGAATAAAATAATAATAATAATATTAATAATAGTAATAATAATAATAATAAACGAAAGAATAAAAGATTAAAAGGAGAAAAACAATGTTTCAGTGAGCGAAGGCAGGTTAGGTGGTTGGTAGTTGGTTAGTGTGTGTGTGTGTGTGTGTGCATGTATGTGTCTGTATGAAAGTGCGTGTGTATCTGTTTGCATGTAGGCGTGTATGTGTGTGTGTATATATATATATATATACATATATCTATATCTATATGCACAAATGTGAACATACATTTACATACATACATGCGCATATGTGTGTATATGTATAAATACATATCTTTTTGTACACACACACATATATACTCGAATGTGTATATGTATGTAAATATATTCATATACACATGTATGTGACATACATATACAAACATATTTATATATATACACATATACATA
>NC_069002.1:436491-436905 GCF_001194135.2 Octopus bimaculoides
CGTTGATCTGCTGTTGAGTTAGATGTGCACAGATGGCACGCAATCTATGAACCCTTTAAACTACAAAGCTGGTTGTGTTATGTGATGTTGTGGAGAGCTGTATGTGTAAGTGTGTGGTGTGTGTATGCACGTGTTTATATCTGGTTAAGTCTATGTCAGTAAATATGAGAACGTAATATAGTAAAACAATGAGTGATGGTTGTTGTCGTGTACGTGTATGTACGTGTAAATACACACACACATATATATGTATACATCTACAAGTATGTATATATATATGTGTGTGTGTGTGTGCGTATACATATTTACACACACACACACATATATGAATATATTTGAAGACATATATACATACATGCCTATATACACATACATACATATATATATATGTGTACGCATACAGAAGCACACACA
>NC_069002.1:436915-439452 GCF_001194135.2 Octopus bimaculoides
ATACACACACACATATATATGTATACATCTACAAGTATGTATATATATATATGTGTGTGTGTGTGTGTGCGTATACATATTTACACACACACACACATATATGAATATATTTGAAGACATATATACATACATGCCTATATACACATACATACATATATATATATGTGTACGCATACAGAAGCACACACACGCAAGCATATATAAAGTCATATGTTTCTATGTATTTTCTCTGTCGGTTTGTCTGGCTGCCTGCCTGTCGCCCCCCCCGTCTCTCTCTCTCTTTCTTTCTCTCTCTCTCTCTCTCTCTCCTTCCTTCACTCTCTCTGAGTGCACCAGATATTTGGAGGAATCTGACAGTCGACTGTCACATAATCTCTGCCCGGATTGACAACATTGATCTCATATGTCAGACCAAGAACACCACCACCACCACCACCACACCTACTACTACTACTACTACTACTACTACTACTACTACTACTACTACTACTAGGCTTTGCAGGTGCTCGCATCTTCCACGAGGAGGCGGTGGAGGTATGTCCTCAGAGCTTTGTTGCCGGCATAATCGATATAATCGATACCAATACCAAGACATGGGTACTTTATTTTATCAACCCAGGAAGGATGAAAGGCGTGTTGCCCATGGAATGAATTGAACACAAAACGTTAACTAACAACAACAACAATAATAATAATAATAATAATAATAACAATAATATAACTCGAATGTGGAGCCTAAAAACTGAAACAATCCCTATAGCCGCCTTGGTCTAGGATCTTCAGTTATAATTTCAATATTGATGTTATGTTATGTTATGTTATGTTATGTATGTATGTGCACGCGCGTATCTGTGTGTGTCTGCAGTAAAAGATTGTGGCTTGGATCCGCATTACTTCGAGATTCACAGACTCCAAAGAATTTCCGATCGTTCGGATGCTTTGATGTCAAGTAGTGGGCGCATATTTGCGCCGGTGTCTCTCTAGATTAGAGAAGCGGTAAAAATCCCAGTATTGTTGTTTTTATTGCATCGCTCAATGTCACTTAACATAACAGTTTGATAAACAGAGATCGATACAATAAGTAATTAACCTAAATATTTACCGTCATTTACTACAATACGACTAGAAGCGGAGTTCCAGCATGGCCGTTGTTTAATGACTGAAATCAATAACAAAATGAAAGGAATACATTCACACAATTCAATAAACACACACATAGATGCATATACACAGCGCTGCACAAACACACACACACATATATATACTTACATGTACACACACACACTCAACTGTTTCCCCTTTTATTGGCCTCCGTCATATATGCTTACCCGTGTCTTTTATCTTTTTTGTTCCATTCATTAAGACTGCGCCCATGCTGGGGCATCATCTTGGAAAACTCAAGTCGAACAAATCGACTTCAGTACATATTCTATCGGTCACTTGTGCCGAACCGCCTGGTTACTAGGATGTAAACACACAAACACCAGTTGTTGTGTTTACACATATCTATCACGTGTGTACAAATCTATTTGTATATATTTGCATAAATATGTGTGTGCATCTTTAGAAGTATGTTAATGAATAAATATACGCAGCTATGTTTACATCTAGGTACGTATACACCTACACACATATATATGCATACACACACACACACACACACATATATATATATATATACATGCATACCCCCATACTTATATACAGCAACATATATACAATCTACGTTCTGCTTGTGTGCCTTCAATTCAATATAGAAACACACACACAGAGTTTGCTTCATACTTACAAACTCAGATACACACAGACACGACACATAATAGGCATCGATACATACACAATATTGTATGACAACATTGAATATCGATAGACACTTCGATCAAAACTAAATATACATTGACTGTCTCCGATCTAAACAAAGTCGACGGAATGAAAGAGGATGGCTCTTCCCTCAGGGGTACTTAATAAAGAGGTATATAAAGCACGACAGACACACACATGCATATATATGTATGTATATGTATTTATTTATTTATTTATTTATAGTCATATGTATACATAGTATACATATATATATTTATATATACTTATGAACATATATTTACAATATTTAGTTATTTATAGCATAGATAAATATACAAACAAGCATATGTATATATATATATATATATATATATATATATCTTTCATTTGCCCCCTCTCTCTTTATATATCTTTATATACTTATACACATATATATGTGCGTATATAATTATGTCTGACTGTGTATGTATGTATCTATCTATATATCTTTTGCGTACACATACACACACTCACACACTTTAATTTATCGAGGTCATTCAATTGCACACGTGATCACGCCACCCATAAGCCCTGACCAACGCAATCACACAGCTGCCTTCGTCCATCTTTGATCGTACGGTGAGTTTTCTACACAAAATGGCTGACACAAAATAGAAGTACTCACGCACGCACACACACACACACACACACACACACACACACACACACACACACACACACACACACACACACAC
>NC_069002.1:439978-442478 GCF_001194135.2 Octopus bimaculoides
TCCTCACGTTGTTTTTTTTGTCTTTTTCCTTTTTTTGAACTATATATACATACATACATACACACAAATATATCCATGAGTGTGTGTGTATGTGTGTGTATGTGTGTGTATGTGTGTGTATGTGTGTGTATGTGTGTGCCTCTAATTCAAAGGGTTCGGCCTTGTCCAATTCTGTGTCACGCTGAATCTCCCTGAGAACGGCATTAAGGCTACAGGAGTCTGTGGAGTGCTCAGCCACTTGCACGCTAATTCCACGAGCAGGCTGTTCAGTCGATCGGATCCAATGGTACCGTCGCCGTCGTAGCCGACGGAGAACCAGTTAATAATTAGCAATAATAATAATTGGCTTAATGATAGAGGCAAAAAGCCCTTTATTTGACACAAGGGTCACACAAATACAGCATTGGCAATATATTCAATTGCATGCTGTCGTCGTCGTCGTCGTCGTCGTCGTAGTAGTAGTAGTAGTAGTAGTAGTAGCAGCAGCAGCAGCTTTACTTTTTCAATGATTTGTCATTCATGAGGCGTTGAGATTGTTGTCCAGCGTGACAAACATGAAGCAGAAGAAGGGGGTGAAGGTAAGTTTGTCCCCTGGCCCATCCTCATCCCATCTTCCACGTGACCCCGGCTGCCGTATAAGGGGGAAGCTGAAGGTGAGAGTTAGTAAAAGATGATAGCAAGGCGTTGGAGAGATAGATGTTTGGGAGAGAGAGAGAGAGAGAGAGAGAGAGAGAGAGAGAGAGAACGTACGGGAGAAACATAGAGAAGAAAGAGTGACAGATAGATTGATACAGAGAAAGGCAGACAGAGAATGGAAAGGAGGAGAGAGAGAGAGAGAGAGAAAGAGAGAGAGTCTGGAAGAGACAGAGATAGATAAAGGAGAAACGAATGAAAGAGAGACAAAGTAAAAGAGAGATTGGCAAGGAAAGTGAGGAGAGAGACATGAGTACGAGAGAGACGGATACGAATGAAAGAGAGAGAGACGTGAAGAGAGAAAAAGAGTAAAGGATGAAGGGAATGAGGGAAAGAAAGGAAGGAAGGAAGTAAAGGAGTGGGGTTGTGGTGGCGTGTAGGTCGGCCGGGATTGAGTTAATGAAGAAAATGATGCGACGACAGCTTATCAAACAGATGGAACAAGGAGCCAAGAAGGGTAATTTTTGAAAGTGACTCTTGGAGTTATATCGCTTGTGTATATATGTGTATGTATTTCTTTTTCTCTCCTTCTTTTTCATTACCTCTGCATCTCTCATAAATATGAACTCTTCATTCCACCCCCCACCCCCCAATCTAATACTGCCCATTCCTACCTCCACACACGCCGCCATCATTCAGGGTTTAATTTTCAGGTTTGAATTGTAAGAATATAAATGGCGGTTATTTGTGGCGGGAATGACCCTGAACATCAGTCGCCATTATAATTCAGTTCTGCTTCCTGTCGTCTGCCCTGTGCAGTACACATACACACATAAGCGTACAACCAACGCACACATTACACATACATATAGTATAAACTATGATACACACACACACGCACACACAGATTCACAGGAGCATTGAAGCAAACAAACACACACGTGTACACAGGAAGTCAATATTCTACATAAATATACATATGCTTCTATATACGACACACAACACACACACATACGACGGGCTTCTTTCAGTTTCCGTCTATCAGATCCAGTGACAAGGCTTTGGTCGGCCCGAGACTATAGTAGAAGCCACCCTATATGCCACGCAATAGGATTGAACCAGGGACCATGGTATTGGTGGTGGTGATGGCGGTAGTAATTAAGTGTTGAGGTTTTAGTTTATTCAGCAGCAGATGTGGTTGCGCTGAGGTCACGGTGTGGGTTCAATATCTGTGATAGCCGAGATGGCTTAGATGGCGATGATGATGATGACAATGATGAGGAGATGGAGGGGGAGAAGGAGGGGAAGGAGGAAGGCGAGGATGTTGATGATGATGAGAATGATGATGAGGGCGGTGGTGAAGATGATAAGGGGTTGGGGATAATGACTATGATGATGATGATGATGATGATGATGGAATGATGTCACGATATTGGAGGTGGTAAAGGTGGCGATAATGATGATGATGATGATGATGATGATGATGATGACGGTGGGTGATAATGACGAGGGTCGATGATGGTGAGAACGATAAGGGCGCTAATGACGGTGGCGGTGGCGACGAGGGTCGTAGTGTTGATGATGACTCGGCTTTAATCTCCACTTTGCCTTATTGTAAATTCGCTAAAAATCCTCTCCTTCAACCGTCAAAACACCACCACCACCACCACCAACACCACCATCATCAATACCGCCGCCGCCGCCACCGCCTCGATCGCCATTACACTCTCACCTTTCTGTTGATAGTGTCACAGTGAATGGCTGCAAGGTCATGAATGATTTACGATGGTTGCCCGCCACCACACCACATCACCCTGCATCAACCGACCCCCACCCCCACCCCCACAACCACCGCCGCCTCCTTCAC
>NC_069002.1:446948-449106 GCF_001194135.2 Octopus bimaculoides
ACTGCAGCCACTGTTAGTACAAAGAATATCACGAACGTCAGCACACCGCACCACACATCCATCTACCATTAAGAACAATACCAGCAGCAGCAGCAGCAGCGGCGGCACCACCACCACCACCACCGTGAACAGCAGCAGCAGCAATTAACAAGTTTGTTACAACACAACCAACACCACCATCAGACATCATTATCGACAACAACCATCACTATCACCACCAGTATCGTTATCATCATCATCATCATCACCAAAAAGACGACGACCACCACCACCACCACTAGATCATCATCATCATCAATAACAGCAAGAACGCGAGTAAACGAGGAGACTTTTGCCTCTGCTAGAAATAATGGTTTTATTTTTCGTTCCATGTGTTTGTGTTCTGAGTTCAAATCCTGCCATGGCTTATATGAGTGGTAGTCTTAATTCATCCCTCAGACTCACGTTCTCAGTTCAAATTCCGCCGAGGTCGACTTTGCCTTTCAGCCATTCGGGGTCGACAAAATAAGTACCAGTTAAATACTGGGGATGATGTAATTGACTGGTCCCCACTTCCCTGAATGGACGCCCGACCGCAAAAAAACCAACCCTGTACGAATAAACTCCATCCGATCCATGCAAGATTGGAAGAGGAGACGTTAAAACGATGCTGCGGTTAAACACATTGATGGGTCGGTAGAGGGTGATGGTGGGTGCTCATGCATTATTTGGAATAATGGTTAATATGGATAAAGATGAAATGGGTGTCTAGGTGTGTGTGTGTGTATGCACGTGAGCTGTAAGAAATGGCTGCCATCTTAATGTGGGGCTGGTACGTGCGGTTAAGGTTAGAAATAAGGATCTGTTGAGCTGCGGAACACTGGTGATGTGTGGAAAAATGGAGCCATTGAATAACCGACACAAACTTCGACGCTCACGTCCACAGATACAAACACACAAACGGCCAGTTTTGAAATGCAAACACACAGAAAGACGCATAAATTTGCATGTCGTACGCGTGCAAGAGAGGTACGTATAGCTTCATACACATAGAAACATCTCTCTTTCTCCCTCTCTCTCTTCTTCCCGCTCTCTTTTCTTCCCTCTGTTTGTCTGTCTGCCTGCCTACCTCTCTCTCTCTCTAAATATATATGTGTGTGTGTGCGCGCTTGTGAGCGTATGGAAATGTATATTGTTATGCATCCATTTATATATATATATATATATATATATATATATATATATATATAAAATTACATGCACACACACACACACACACATACGCATATACATATATAGACGCGCATGCACGCACACAAGTATATATATATATATGGGCATGTATTCACGTACATGACTTGCACGCAGGCATGTGTACCCAAGAGTGTAGAGAGACGAGTATTTATACATATATTTGCATATCGAAATAGTATAGCATACACAATTATACATACGCTTATAAGTATATCAATATGTATGTATATACTTTATATACATTTATATATATATATGTACATATATATTACATATATATGAGTAAGTGTGTGTATATATATACACACACACACATACAGATAGATGGTTGCATACATAGACTTAGGCATAGAAGCACGCATATTATTATTATAGGTCCCTACCCCTCCCCCCGCCCGCCCCACTGTCAGCCGCTATTAATGACTTCGGCGATATTTATTGCAATGACAATCATAATGGACTGCCGCTATAAAACAACAGCAACAACAACAACAACAGCAACTACCACTACTACCACCACTACTACTACTACTACTACTACTACTACTACTACTACTACTACTCGCTGCTCTAATAGGTTTCTGTGTCCACGGCTATCTGGTGGGTGAGTACTGTTAGTGGTGGTGGGCGCGGAAGACGCCATGTTATCAATAATAACAAATGATTACAGCAGCAGCAGCATTAGGAATTATGGCAATAACATTAGCAATAGCATATACACTCATTGGTGTGTGCATGTGTGTATATATGCATATATATATATATATATATTTATAAGGTTGGATTTATATATATATATATATATATATATATATATGTTTATGTCTCTCACTCTCTCTCTCTATATATAAATGCGTAATTGTGCGTGTGTGTGTATATATATATGCACACACACACACATACATATATATATATATATATATAT
>NC_069002.1:449431-450643 GCF_001194135.2 Octopus bimaculoides
ACACACACACACACACACACACACACACACACACACACACATACACGCACAGAGCTAAAAGTAAATTTCTATATAGTGTCTGTTTTGTTTCATGTTAATAAATGGAGTTAAGATGACAACAGGAAAAACTATGGAGCAAAAGGAAAAAACAAAAACAAAAAGATTCACCACTTGTTTGTGTGAGTCGGCGGTTGGAGAGGATGGGGAGGTAGTGGGAGTGAGGGGAATGGATAGAGAGGGAGATAGATTGAAAGATAGATAGATAAAGAGGGAGATAAAGGGAGAGAGGGACGGAGAAAGTGTTCATGATATCGATGTTCATAATGGACACACACACACGCGCGCGCGTGCGCATACGTATACATGTTTCATATGTATGCAAATACTTGCATGTGTATATATATGTGTGTGTGTGTGTGTGTGTGTGTGTGTGTGTGTGCTTGCAAAAACCACACACATACATAAGCAATTATTATCGATTTAATAGAGACAAATCCTGAAATGAAGCAGTGGCTTTCATGCTGTACCTCGATTTCGCATTGCTGTTATTTTTGTCGTTATTACTATTAACTGAAGCAGTCCTCGGATGAATCGCGCTCCAGCCACGATCAACCAACATATTTAGAGCAAAAAAAAAAAACGTATCTAGGAATGTAAGTTGAAATTTGAGGAAAATCGAGTGGTTGTTTCTAGCGAGTGAAGCAACCACATAGAAGCTTCATTCTTGTTGATTGTTGGTGGTGATAAGAGATCGTGGTATAAGTGCTGGTGTTGACGATGATGATGCTGGTTCAGTGGATTATTCGTGAGGGTGGCAGGAGTTGGTAATGGTGGCGATGGACGTGGTGACAATATGGCGGTGTGAGCGATGATGATGATGATGGTGACGGTTAATGATAATGACAGCGATGGCGGTGGTGGTGGTGGTGTTAACGCCGGTGGTGTTGGTGGTTGTTGCAATTTGTTTTATGTTTAATGGGTTGTAACAGATGTAATCATCGCCGTATCTATATCACTGTCAACATATCCTACTTCATTGGGATATATGTAAGTGTGTATACGCATATATACATATTTATGTTTATATATATATATATACACACACACGCACATATCAATCTATATCTTTCTGTCTATTCACTTGTATGTATGTATGTGTATCCCCTCTCTCTCTCTCTCTCTCTCTCTCTCTCTTTATATATATATATATAT
>NC_069002.1:453235-460735 GCF_001194135.2 Octopus bimaculoides
ATATATATATATATATATATATATATATATATATATATACACAATAATAATAATAGTAAAGCTGACGTGAAGACCAAATATGTAATGCGGGTTTAATTGGCAAAACATGACCATCCCAAAGTATAACAATATATGTATGTATGTGTGTGTGTGTGTGCATATGATTCTCTGTGTGTCTGTGTGTATGTATCTATATGTGTGTGTGTCTGTGTGCATGTGTATCATACAAGCCTAGAAATAGCAGTCAGATCTCGCTCGATGAGATATCATCCCTACCATTTAGAAACCGAAAGTCTTATGGGCCGCTGAAGTACGAGGTATACAAAAGGATGGCATGGTGGCACGTTTGATCTTAGGTGTACTCAACCACAGCTGATCTGGTGTGAAACAACAGCAACAACGACAACAATTGATCAACGGACGCTTCGAACTGACTCGATGCTTCAGGATTGCGTCATAATCTGAATGGACGACGACACGATGACTGCAGAAGAACGTCGCGAAACACACGTGTAAAATATGATGGCGACGATGGTGTTTCCGAAAGTGGTAGGGGTTAGGGGGATGATGACGATGAGAAATGGTGGTGATAGCGTAATTTGCTGTGTGGGGAAGACAAAGAGACGAGGGACACGCACGAGCACATTTATGGAAATAACAATGGAGAGAAAGCGGGTATATTAACGGGTAGAAGCCAATGTCTCAACTATTTTTGTCTCCTCTACATGGTCCCCTTGATACCCCTTTGATTCTCATTTTCTTCTTCTCGGACCCTTTGGTTTCTATTCTACTCGAATCGACCACCAGAGACATTTGCTGTATATAAAGAAACCTGACTGTATTTTTAGAATTAAACATTGAGAAATATTTATATTAAAAAAAAATCAAAATATTTTGTGCATTGCACATAAATTTTCACAACAAAACCTTATATGACCCCCCACACCAAGGGCCATATGGACCCTGGGAAGGTCCAGTGGTGGAGACCAATGGAGAGAGAACGACCTAAGATTCGACAAACGAAATTTGAAAACTATGAAAGAATTTCATAAAAAACGATGAGCTGAAACAAATTTTATCTAAAACTTGAGAAAGAAACGAATAACGAAAAACGGAATTATATCTCCTCCCTTGTTGCTTTAAATTAAGAACAAAACAAAAACCCTGAAAATTGCAGTGACAGGAAACTGGAATCAAATGAATGCTGAGGTCAGTTTCGCTTTTCATTCTTTCGCAGTCGATAAAAAAAAAAAAATACAATTCAAGGCAGATTGGCGTAATTCTAAGAACGTCGAACCCGATGTCTAGCGGTACCTGTTCTAGCTCTTTGAGTTTTGAGTTCAAATCCTACTAATCCCTATAAGACTCATTCCATCGCAACTTGGGGTGCCTTTAGTGAAGTCCACTGTGTTGCAAGCCAGATTCCCTATTTAAGGAGACCTTCCTTCCTTAGGTCTCAGAGGCCCTTGTAAAGGGCCATGGGCACTACTTTCCCTTCTGACCGAAGAGTAAAAGAAACCACTGGGTGCTGAAATATTTTCTAGAATCTATTTAAGTTGTTGATGTTGGACGGTGGCGGTGGTGGTGGGTGGGCTGGTTGTGGTAATGGCGGTGACATTGGTGATGGTGGTGGTGGAGCGTGGTAGGTGACTGGTGGTGTTTGCTGTCGGGGAGTGAACCAAAGGTGGTGGTGGTGGTGGTTTGTGTGACGAAGTAAAGTAAAACCATTGAGAAATAAAGGAGGGGGAATGCGGGGAGGGGAAACGTGTATATGGAAGTGGAGGCGGAGGAGGAGGAGGCGCTGTGGAAGAGTAAGGGGGATAAAAGAGCAAGAGTTATTAAAGTGAGGGAAGGGGTGGTGGTGATGGTGGAATCGAGAGGGGAGAAGGGTTGTAGGTGGTGGGTGCTACTTCTTCAATTATCACCCCATTTTGTCTTTTGTTATACTTTGCAACGACCGCCTGCAGCCATTACGTCACCACTACCATCACATCCACCGTCATTTCCACTTTTAACCCCCCTCCACCTCCCATGCGATGGCTGCACCATCCAGCTACTCGACCACACACACACACACACACACACACTGTATGTGTGACCTTTAGCTATCACAGACACAATAACATAGAAGGTTCGAGACACTGCTGCTGTTGATGACGGTCATGCTGATGATTATGATGATGATGAAGGTGAGGAGGGGGAGGAGTCTGTTGATGCCAACCACAAATAATAATAATAATAATGGTTTCAAATTTTGGCGCAAGGCCAGCAATTTCGAGAGAGAGGCAGGTTGATTACATCAACCCCAATAATTTAATTCGTACTTTTTGTATCGACCCCGAATGGATGAAAGGCAAAATCAGCCTCGGCGGAATTTGAGCTCAGAACGCCAAGACGGACGAGATGTCGCTAAGCATTTTATCCGCCTTGCTAACGATTCTGTTTGTGTGTCACCTTAACATTAACAATAATCTTTTCTTCTAAAGGCACAAGGCTTGAGATTTCGGGGGAGGGGGGTACTAGTCGGTTATATAGACCCAAGTGGGGTTTCAAAAACAAATCATTTCACTTTCTCTCAAACGTTTATAAATTCATATGACGTCAACAGCACACACACACACACACACACACACACACACACAACTATCTAGAATTGAAACATAGACAGTTGTAATGGACATTTCTACCCTGTATTCAGATAACTAAATGACCTGTCAGTATTTTAACGAAATACAGAAATAGTCAAGGTATCACAGCAGCTAATTACATTTCATCTACATGTCTGTGGGGAGAACAAACAGAGAGATGGCGACACACTGCCAATTTTGTTTTATATTGTAACTGGTGAATAATAGCGTCGGTTATAAGAATATCCCAGTTTTTGACTAGTAATTTATTTTATCAACACCGGAAAGCTGAAAGACGGCAAAGCTGATTTCAGCAGGAATTGAACCCGGCCTGTAAAGGCTGTATAAAATACAGTTGTTGCAGTTTTTGTTGTTTAGCCAAAAAGTCCTCCTTGATGACGCAAATCATTGATGAATAGCATTCTTGTCTTTTAAGAGATATCTACGAGTAAAGTTATATATGTCCTCTTTTCAAAATATAGTAAGCTGTGATTTAAGGAAGATTTGGTGGTTATTTCTAGCTGTTCCATGTGGGTTCTTCCTTTGGCTTATTCCTATTGTTGCTGTTTAGCTCAAATTCAACCCTGATGAAAATAGTTTTCCTACCGTCGCCATCCAACGACTAAACTGTGTAAGGATGTCGTTCCCTTCGTAATGATTCGTATTGTTGCTGTTTAACGAGAAGTAAATTTTAAATAGACAACGACTTGGTCATCAATGACATTCCAGCAGCCGTGACCATCCGACCAACCATTTATTCAAACACAATATATCTATGAGTCGTTTAATTCACCGAGAAGTGAGGTATATTTTGCTGTTATTTCTAGCATATCGAACCACTGCACGGAGATTTCCTCGTTAATAATGGTGGAACAGAAAAGGCCGACAACTTCAAAATGTAAGAAAAACAAAACAAGGAAGCAAAAGTACAATAACGAAAGAGTCAGGATAACCTTATAATGGACAGCGAAGAAGTTTCCAATAGGAAGTCCAGTCTGATTCCGTCCAATGACGCCACAAACACGGTGACCATACTGTTAAATTGTAATCTAGTCCAGATGGCCACCTCTGACAGTTATTTTTGTCTCTCCATGTTCGCCCTACACTTCTCATGGGTTCTCTCCCTCTCTCTCTCTCTCTCTCTCTATTTGCTTGTTCCTCCACTCACTCACTCACTGTCTGTCTATCTTTCTATCTATTTGTCTGTCTCTCTTTCACTCACTCACTGTCTATGCGCGTATATATAAATGTATATGTATATATGAGTTTAAATGTGTGTATATATATATATATATATATATATATATATATATGTATGTATAACTAATATAAATGCATATCTGTATAAATTTACGCACACACACACCCAAATGTATATAGACCTACCCCAGAACAGGAATTAATTATCACAAATCAACTAAGCGTAATTAATAAGGGTTACTGCTTTACGACAGACGAAATGACAAAGTCCATACGCCATTTGGCAAACAACCAATCAGAGGCCTTGCTCGATTACTGACGCTGCTGGTCTCTGCTTACAACTTTATATATTCGCCATCTGCGAATATGTAACCTTATCTCTTCGAATCATCTCTTTTAGACATGGCCTCACATAATTCCATACGACGATGATGGATGGTGATTGTGATGACGACGGCGATGCTGATTATGATGATGATGATGGTGGTGGTGAGGATGACATGTATTGTTTTTGTTGGCGTTAGCATTTCTATCGTCATCGTCGTCGTCATCACCATCATCAATCGTCATCGTCATCGTCGTCGTCGTCCTCCTCCTCTTCATCATCCTGTTATTGTTTTTTCCACAACATGCTTTCGCAGTATAACCGAGTTCAGGTGTTGTAAACGTGTGTGTGTGTGTGTGCCTCCAGTGTGTACATACTTTTGTAGCCGTCGTCGTAGTTTCTAATGCTATTGACATTGTACTCTTATACTCCTCCTTCTCCTCATCATCATTATCATCACCCCTCATCATTGACATAATTAATATTTGAGAACTGATATTTCTCCTCCCCCCACCACTCCATGCCCCAGGATATGGCATATTACTATTATCAGTCAGATGAGAAAGAAAAAAAAAAGACAACATACTATTCCTAACAGCATCATCATCAGCAGCAGCAGCATCACCACCACCACCTCCACTACCAGGGTCAGCATCCCCCGACAACATCACTACCTCCACCACCGTAATCATCAACACATACATCAGCAGCACCAACACCACAATCGCAGCCAATGGCAACAACAACAACAACATCGACATTATCATAATCGCAAGTGGTCAACTGGAGCAACTAAAAATAGCAGCCGAATCTCCCTCAAAAAACAAACTGTAGTAAGTTGTGCTAGCGACGCTACTAAAGATTATTAAACATTACTAACATAAGAGTTAGTATATAATAAGAAATATTAACAAGTACTAAATAGTTCCGATTACCACTAACTATTATTATTAACATATTAGAAACAATACTTATCAAAACTGCCCATTGTTGACGAGAACTAACTAGTACAGACTAGTACTAACAAGTATTAAACTGCCCCTATTCAGAAGGAAATAGTATCAGCTAGTATTGAATACAACTAACTTTGCAAACTACTACTGTCAAGTATGAAACAGAAGTCTCCACTACTTACAAGTACGAACTGGTACTAAATAATACAAGCCCTGAATGTTAGTAGTCCTAGTACCAACCCGTTTCAGGCACTATTTCACGATATAAAGCAACATCAACCGGTACCAACTAATTCTAACCAGCGTTAACAGAACTAAATATTATGTATACCTGTATGCATATACACATACGTACGTACATATATATATATTTATCTATCTATAGGTACAAATATGTTTGTATTCATATGCATATATATATATATATATATATATATATATATATATATATATATATATATATATATGTAAGTATATTCATATGTATGTATATGCATATGTATACGTATGTGTGTACGTACTCATATATGTATATGTTCTATGTAAAAGAACCAAACAGCGCCACAGTGGAAGCAGCTTGTCAGTGAAGCCAGTACAGACTTCAATACGATGTATGAAAGATGGCTGCCGTTTCTCGACTCGGGGTATTTAATACGATCATAGTTGACACATGTCTGTTTTACACAACTGTTAGAGGAGCGGATTAGAAGGTTGGACAATAAGTTAGCTGAGGACAACGCTGGCCCTACTTCCACCACGACACACACACACAGAGTTGTATAAGTACTTGCGTGCATGCATATGCACGCATGTGTATCTTGCGTGTATGCTTGACTGCGCGCTGCGTATATTTGTATCTGGAGAGAGATATGGTCTTCCGGTTTTTATGTTTGTGCGTGTGTGTGTGTGTGTTTGGTGAAACAAACAAGAAAATAAATCTCGAAACATGAACATACAAAGTATTTTTTTTTTTTTTAGCGATCAGGAGTTGCAAAGTGACACAAGGGCCGAGAGTTTCGCGTTTTGGTACTTATCAAACTTATCAAAAGTTAGACCAGTGCCAACGTACGAAACTCTCGACCTTCGAATCACTCTGCAACGCCTGCTGATTAATATCTATCTATCTATACACACATATCATTTTCTCCCCCCTCTCACTCTCCACGTGCGCGTGCACACACACATACACACACAAGCACACACTCACTTACTCACATATACATTATTATTCTTAAGAGTTTGGTAGATAAACTGATAGATCTGGTATCCGATCTTCGGTTCGTATTGAGTAGTATGGCCAGGACTAAGCTGGAGGAATATTCTCCTGACCAGAAATACGGTTACACCCCACCCCTTCTTTATTTTACTCTTTTGTTTCTTTTGTTTTTGAGCGAGCAACACATTCCCATATTCCTCAAAGCATTTTATTCGGCGTCCTAGCCCTGATGCAGTACCAGGCACTGGCTCTCATGGTTTTTGATCTTAGCTGATTGGAAGTGTTACCATGTACATTGTTTTGTCTTGATATAAAAAGATGGCCGACAGCTCGAATCTCTATAGAGGCTTCCTAGCCTCTGTTTTTCAGTCTTGTGAACGTATTTACTGGATTTTTTAAAGCTGTCTTCACTGCCATCCTGCATTCGAGAAATCTTTTATTCTGTGTCGAATTCACTTGGCACTTAAAAGTTTATTTAGAAAACGTTCTCTCTCTCTCTCACACACACAGACACACATGAGTGTGTATATCTATCTTACTACGCCTTTTTCCTTATACACACATACAAACACACACACATGTATATATATATATATATATATATATATATATACACACAATTGCATAGACACATATAGTTTAACCTAAATACAACTATTCACACATTGACACATACATACATGCACATACGCACCTTTATACACAGTGACAAACACACACACACACACACACACACACGCACACACAGTTGGTGGCTCGGTCGTCATGTGGCGAAGCATTTTAACATGCTTATATTCATTCGAGATTGTGCAGCTCAGCGTTGTAAGCAAATCAGATAAGATGGCGGCTAGATACACAGACATACAACAAGGAACACCGACACGCAGACAGACAGACACACAGACAGATAGACAGTCAGACAAATAGACGGACAGACAGACAGAGATAGCAGTCTTTGAAGAGAGATATATTTACTTTGCTGGTGGAAGAGCGTACGATACGGCACGGTTATAGCTACATTTACTTAACCAATACAAGCGTGACGGCGCATGCCCCACACCCATCTGCTGTCTTCTGTCTGTCTGTTTGTCTCACTGTCAGTCTTTCCAGCCCTCAATTTACTGTCATATACTCAAACTCCACCTGCGCTGCCCTGGTGCCTCTCTCTCTCTCTCTCTC
>NC_069002.1:464259-465894 GCF_001194135.2 Octopus bimaculoides
TATATATATATATATATATATATATATATATATATTTACAAGGAAAGTGTGACCTCGAAGTTTCGGCTGATGACAGGAACAAGTCGTCAACCCTTCCCTTGCAAATATTAAAATGTGCGTGTGTGTGTGTGTGTATGTATGTGTGTGTACACGTACGTGTGTATATATGTATGCTCTCTCTCACGCACAGTACATATGCGCACACACGATTATCCATATACAACAGATATACAATGGAGATAGAAACGAAAAACTGTGACCGTGAATTTTGTCTTTGCTGTTAATGTTCAAATTTCTATTCAATTTATTTAATCTGGATCCTCCATTTAATCCTAGTTTAAATTTAAAACTGAAATTTAAATTTAAAACTAATTGAATCTAATACTTTAATGATTGTTTATCTCTGTAATTAGCGGAATATTGTTATTATTAGCAATTTCATGGCGGTAGACTGAAGCGGGCGGGGATTGGAAAATCCCCCGAGTAACAATGATAGAATCCATAATCTCTTATTTATTTATTTGTGTATTTATTCATTTATTTATTGTTATTTCTCTGTTAGCTTGTGAACGAGACATACCTCTTGTTTCGTCTTTAAAAGGATGAAAAGAGAGACTGAGGTCTTCTGCTGAAGAGTAAGAAATTCCACATTATACTATCGGCGGAGCAATATTGCTAGACAGAGAGCATCTTGAGGTGCAGTCACTGTAGCCGGGACTTGTCACTCATGAGTGGTCTTTACTGTAACAGAAGACACTGCTTTGTTAACAGGACCAAAACAAGACACAGATCCAAGGCGCAGATCCAAGGCGCAGATCCAAGGATTTGCAGCTCTAACGGATGCCTGAAATTCCTCAGATGAAGACGGATATTGAGTGATTGCTCTTCGTCTTTTATCATTAGCTTGTAGTTGTTTCATTCAGTGAAATCGCATCTTTCACTCTTAAAATACAATTTAAAAGAAGCAGACATGTTGAATACTATTCTTCAGAATACATAAATATGCTTCAGTAGCAGATGGAGTGACAACAGCTGGATAGTCTTTGATCGCGAGTTTCGTCAATCACGGCTTTGATCTGGCACAAAACAACAACACAAAAACAGCAACAACAACTTTCAAAACACTGAAATATACACACATACAAACATATTGCTACAGATTTCTTTTAGTTTCTTCTCTGCATAATTTCGAATATTTTTTTAATGTAACAACTCATAGGAAAACCATTTGAAATGTGTAAAATTCCACAAAATAACTACAAAAACTTTAAAACATATATTAAAGTGAAATTAACTGATTGAAAAAATGCATGGAGTAAAAATCATATCTCGATATGCATATATGATGAAACAAACACACGCATGCCCTTGTATATATGTATGTATGTGCATGCATGTATGCATATGTATGTTTGTGCATTAGACATATGAGCACATGTGTATTTACATGGTTACCGAATAGGCCATACATACATGTATTTGCAGTTATAAAATCATATATAAAACACATATACAAAAATACATATATATACAAATATATGTATGTGTGTAGACACACACACACACACACACACACACACACACACACACACACGCATATATATATATATATATATATATATATATATATATATA
>NC_069002.1:466445-467508 GCF_001194135.2 Octopus bimaculoides
TATGAGCGTAACGTTGGCGTCGGAGGTTCATCTGTGAAATATGCCTACATTTCATGATACTTTGTTTTATCAGTCCTATGATACGGTTGGGCGAGGTTAGAAGTAAAGCAATATCAGGTTTGTTACACACACACGCATACATACGCAGGCATTACACACACACACACACATCTTTATTGTATGTATGCTTATATGCACATTTGTATGTGAGCGACTGTTTTTCCTGTTATCTGTATAAATGGAGATTTTTTTCCTCACGTACATATGGCTTTCTTTGTAAATTTTGTACGTATGGTTATATTGCATATGCTTGCATGTGTATATAAGTGCGTGTATATATATATATATATATATATATATATATATATACACACACACACACACATACATATATACGTACATCTATCTATCTATCTGAGCGTGCGTGCGTCTATATATGCAAAGCTGCATTCATGTTTCAATTCGTATCCACATGTACATTGTTTATGTATATATACGTTTTCTGTGTCTGTCTGAAAAGTATATGCTTTTCTATGTATGGGTGTTTTTCTTTTATTGTCATGTTCTACTATATGTTTATAGCACATGTGCCCCAGTTTTGAGTACTTGTCTAGTCCACAAAGGCGACCAGCCAAGGGACACTGCACTCGAATTATATCCTGTAATATATTGCGAGTTTTATTCTGTTATGTACTCCTGTAATGCATTTTGCTGCTAGGTTAGGGACACACCAGGTCTGCTTGATTCATCATCAGCTTCGACGAGTAGGCACACTTCGACACGCCCAGTCCCAATCAACAGAAGCAATCGGAATCGATTCATCACTCAGGACTTACTCCATGTACTTTCTGAGGACACTTGTAAAACCTATCCTACGTTCGCGAAAGGGAAATAAGTTTTATTCCCCTTTCTCGGACAAATCCTTCAGGCAAAGAAACACTTGCTTTTGTGACATACTATTGCCACAATATTTCTTAATTTACAGTGCGCATGTCTCAGTATTCGTTCCGTGTATATTTTTAGTGTTATTTGTATTCTGAGTCGTTTGGTCGTTGTTACTACT
>NC_069002.1:467518-470780 GCF_001194135.2 Octopus bimaculoides
GGGAGTTTTTCGTTTCTCTCAAATGAAGAGCCGTATTGAGAGGAATGTAAATGCACAGGAAATAAAGTTATGGCATGTCTAGGAACAGAACATTGTTTTGTTTACAGAAGGAATTGGGGGCTAAACTTCTACACATTGTGGAGTCGCCCCCCCCATTTATATAATAATTCAGAAGAATTTTCGCTTGGTAAGCCTTGGTAATAATTCAATTTTCTTGGAGCAATCTGAAAACACGTGCGTTCATGCCAAAGCATAGCAATAACAACAACAACAACATTAAGGACAATAAACAAGAAACCTTTATGATTATCGATACTAAATTCAATATTATTATTGTTGAATTTATTGTGGATCATGGCAACGGCGATGACGACTATGATGACGGTGATGGTGATGATAATAATGATGACGATGATGATCATAATGCTGACAAAAGTAAGGGTGACACGGTGACGATGACGACGATAATTATGATGATGATGATGATGACGACGATAATTATGATGATGATGGTGATGTTGATGATGATGATGATGATGACTACTATAACAACTAGCTACTGCCATTGCTGTTGTTCTTGCCGCTCTTACAAATATTTTTATGTTCTCTCTCTCTCTCTCTCTCTCTCTCTCTCTTTCTCTCTCTCTCTTTCTCTCTCTCTCTCTCTCTCTCTTCTTCTTCTTCTTCTTCCTCACCCTCTCTTTTAAATTTTCGTTATTGTTGTAATTGTCGTGAGTAGATGTTGTTGTCGTATTGTTATATGCTTTTACTACTGGATTTGCTATTGTTGTTGTTGCTGTTATTGTTTTCTTTATCATTTGTTATGTTTGTTGTTGTTGTATCTCTACTGCAATTGCCACAATATATGTTGTTGTTGTTGTTGTTGTCACAGTGTTTCATCAAAGAAAATTTTCAAAATCATTTTTATATTTTTGTCTATTACTTTTTTCAACATCTTTTTAACAATTCGCCATATTTTTTCCCTCTCACCCTCCCACCCATCCCCCCTTTCTATATTCGATATTTTTCCTTTAATTCCTTTATTCCCTTATTCATCCATTCAGTCATTCATTCAGGATATTTTTTTCCCTTATTGTAATTGTTTCTGCTTTTGTTTGTTTGTTTGCTTGTGTGTGTGTATGCGTGTGCATATGCGTGTATATGCGTGTATATGTGTGAACTGCAGTTGTCATTGTCATTATTACCATTCTCAAACCTCATACGCTTCTTCGCTTTCGCCCTTTATTATTATTATCATTATTATTATTATTATTATTATTGACATTGTTTGCTACTATTGTAGTGGTCCTTGTCGAAGCTGTCGCTGTCATGATCATAATAATGATGACGATGGTGATGATGACAATGGGGAGGGTATTGATGATGGTGATGACGATGGTGATGATGATGATTATCGTCGCCAGAACCCCCCAACATCATGATGATGATAATGATGATGATGATGATCATCATCATCAATACCACCGCCACTGTCATGGTATTAATCATCTTTGTTCATGTGTGCAATGTTAACGTGTTGTGTAGTGGAGTTATCTGTCTTGGAGCGTGTTAGGAAATTCGCAGTTCATCATCATCGTCATAATCATCGTCGTTGCCCGTCGTCATCATCATCATCATCATCATCATCACCACCACCAGGAACGTGCACCATTGCAATCCTCTTTATCATCATGGCTATCATCGTCGTCGTCCACCTCCTCCCCCTTCCCTCTTATTTCCCCCCCCCGCCTCCTCGTGGTCATCATCATCATCATCACCACTTTCTTCTCCACATTTCTTTTTATCAATCAAATACAGTTTTACCCCCCCTCTCTCTCTCAATGTCACTCTGTCCTCTCTATACAATACCCCTACACCCCATTCCATCTCCCCTCCTCCTCCTTTCCCATTGCTTCCTTCATTCTTCCACCGTGTCTTACAAGCAGCTCCAACGAAACAACAAGCAAATCTCAAAGAGAGAAGCAAGATGGCGGCCATCTTACAATATATTTGTTTCCTAACTTTTACGTTTTGTTTTTTCTTTATTTTTGTTCAATTTTTGTCAGAGAGTCCTGCTTTCTTATTGTCAAACATTTCATTCGCCATTTTTGTGGAGTATGACAACCAACTGGCATTGCTGCAGAGATGAAACAGCTTAACTTTGATAGTTAGACAATCGTTGATGGTTTCTTGCCGTTGCTGTAGTTATTGTTGTTGCTTTTTTTTCTATTATTCATTTGTTTCTTTTATTCTGTTACATGCTTCAGGCTTTGGACTGCGGCCACGCTGGAGCAATGCCTGATGGTTTGAGTCGAAGAAACCGAGGTTCTCAATAATTGTAGTAAGTCTGCTCTTTATTTTTCCCCCCACCTCTTGTCTCTTTACTGAAACGCGAAGTTATAGGGCCGTAAACACACCAATACCGTTGCACAGTTGACTGGGAGACCGAAGCATACAAATACACACACACACACGCGCATATATGTGTATGTGCGCGTATATATATATATATATATATATATATATATATATATATATATATATATATATATATATATATATATATATATATACGCACACACATGCATACGTATATACGAGGAAAATGTATCTTAACTGCTTATCATAGTTTGCTGAGACACATGCATGAAAACAGGCCCTTACACACACACATATACACACACACACATAGATAAATACACGCATCTATATTCGCATACCAAACGTCCTAAGTTTCAGTGCTGGCTCTAAATACTCCATAGAAAACCTGAAGGGTTAAATTTAATAGTAGATGGGTATGTGTGTGTATATGTATGTGTAACTATCTATCGAAATATATACACATGCACACGTATATCCATACACACAGACACACACAAACACTCTCACACACACACACACTTAAACATACAGTGAGAGAGAGAGAATTATATTTGAATGGTGTTATATTATCGTTGTGCTGTATTGAATCCGTCATATTGTATAGTATTGCAATGTATTGTTCAGTGTCTTGTATATATTGTATTTATGCCATTGTTACTGTTGTACGCCATATTAATTCTATTGTATCAACCTATTCTAGTCTGTTGTTTCACATTATTTTGTTGATAGTGTTTTCTATTGCATTCCATTGTCTCTCCCGCTCTCTCTTTCCTACCTCTCATAAACATATCATACATACATGTATATATAAACTTATACATACATACATACATACATACATGACACACACACACACTATGTTGGTATATATATATATATA
>NC_069002.1:471448-479362 GCF_001194135.2 Octopus bimaculoides
CTGTACCATTCGTTAATCTCCCCCAAACCACCCCTACATCCCACAATCTCTCATTAAAAACGTTCACAATCCGTAAATAAATTGTTAAAGGCAGCAATGATTCCGGATGAAAACTAGATACGTCTCCCCCTCTCACTTTCTTTCTACCTCTTTCTCTTACTACTCTCCCTGCTCTTTCTCTCTCTCTCTTTCTTATTTTTACAATTGATTTAAATAATAACACACACAAACACATACACACAGGTACATACGCATGCGCGCACACACAAAGGCAACAAATGAATCAGAAAATAATATGGGAATAACAACAGAACGAATTTCGGAAAAGAGAAACAACAACTAATAATAATAATAATAATAATGATAATAATAATAATAATAATAATAATAAGAAGAAGAAGAAGAAGAAAGACGAAGAAGACGAAGAAAGTAATGAAGGACTTACTCGTGAAATGGAGCAACATTAACAACAACAACAACAGTAGGAAGAGTAAGAAGAACATCAACAAACCGCAAACAACAAAACAAAGCAATAGGAACAAAACAACAATAAACAAGTAAATAAATTAATTAATAAAATAACATCAACAACAACAACAACGAAGGCAATCGTGATAGGAAACGTCACTAATCAGAACTGAATGCTCGTTGGGTGTTGCTCGCGCATGCGTAAATCTGGATCCAGTTTAACGCTGAGATCTGGTGTGGCTATTATTAATACACCCGCATACATAAATAGACGCATGCTCGCACACACACACACACACACACACACACACACACACACGTATTAATTAAAAACTATTACAAAGTAGATTTTGAGATAATTTAGAAAAGCTGTTTTATAACAGCTTCATTTTATATTTCAAAGCTTGGCTAAATTGCATGTTCATTCAATATACGTACACGTGAAGACTCACCTTACATTTGAAATTACACCCCGACCCCCCGTGCTGCATATTGATATTATCAAATAATTAATTTACTTTGCCTGCGCTTGCACTGTTTCGCAAATTGGGAACATCAGTTCAGGATGCGTATAATAAACTATTATTACATCGGTAGACGGGAACTCAATAAAGCTGCGACTGTCATTCGCAACGTTGTGTCTACAGCAGAAAGGATTGGTAGAATCGTTAGCACGCCGGGAAAAGTGCTTAGTGGCATTTATGTTCTGAGTTCAAATTCCGCCCAGGTCGACTTTGCCTTTCATCCCTTCGAGCTCGATAAAATAAATACCAGTTGAGTACTGGGGTCGATGTAATGGACTGCCGCCTCCCCCAAATTTCAGGCTTTGTCCTTATAATAAAAAGGATTGTCGACCTTGCCTTTCGTCATGACCAAATCGATAAAATAGTCCCAGCTGAACACTGGGGTTGATGTAATCGACTTATCCCCTCCCCACAAATTTCAGGCCTTGTGCCTATATTAGAAAGGGTTATTATTATTATTTTTACTGAAGTAGTAGTAGTAGTAGTAGTATCTAACGTTTTAAAAATTCCTAAGTACTCACGTCTACACGCATATTCTTAAGAATCCACATCATTGAACCGGTGTGTGTGCGTGTGTGTGTGTGTGTGTGTGTGTGTGTGTGTGTGTGTGTGTGTGTGTGTGTGTGTGTGTGTGTGTGTGTGTGTAGGTACGAAAGTAGACTAATAGAAATGTCAGCAGAAACGGTGTTTTATTGTTCAGGTATTCCCTTCAATGTGATCCCTATTAGTTAAAAACCCTTTACTTCCTGTCAGACAAACGTATCAACTGACAGCCGCCATTCTTCCACATTCACTTCTGATGTGTTTTCTCTTTTTCTTTTCCTGATGGAGAAATCGACACAGAATTTCTTTTCTCTTTCACTTGCTGCATCTTGTTTTGTCTTACTTTCGTTCCGTTCCATTTTGCTATTTATTCTTTTCGTTTCGATTTATTTTATATAACTTTTTCTTCGTTTCGTTTTATGTTTCGTGTAATTTTCGTCTCTTTTTGTTACTTTTTCTTTTTTTCGTTTGTTTGTTGTTTCTGGGTGGCTTATATATAAGCAGCACGACCACCATCCCTGCACCACTACCACCGTCCATGGTGAGGGCCATGGTAGGAGTGATATTGAGTACCGTGCTGCTGCTGATGATGTTGATCACGATAACGATAATGAAGATGATGACGACGATTTTAATGGTTAATGTGATGATGATGATGATGATGATTAACATTTCCAGCATCGACACTTGCCTGTGGGACATGAAGGTGGTACAGAGAAACCTGCCGGACTCCACCCTCGCAACCCCCACTTAAAAATAGATTATGTTTCGTATTCTATTTTCTCCGATACCAGAAGGATGTTGAAATGCTGCAGTCCACCACGGAGTATATTTGACTTCAGGGGGGCCAAAGGTAATAATGGAATACGACATATTTCGTATTATGGTAAGGCGATGAGCTGGCAGAATCGTCAGCACGACGGACGAAATGCTTGGAAGCATTTCGTCCGTCTTTAAGAACTTACGAACCGAGTTCAAATTCCGCTGTGGTTGACTTTGACTTTTATCCTTTCGAGATCGATAATCGACAAAATGAGTATCAGTCGATTACTGGGGTCGATGTTATCGACTTAACCCCTCCCGCGAAAGTATCGGTTTTGTACCAAAATGTGAAACTCAATATATTTTGTATTATAGTGAAAGGAGAGACTGATAGAGCTTGTGAAAGCGAGTCCAGAGTCACAATGACGGACACCCTCTCATAAGTATGCTTAGGGCTGTCTCTATTTCTCTCTCTTATTATTTCGCTTTCCCTGAGAATTCTCAAATTATGAAGACCAAGAATGAATAACAGAATGGACTGAGAGAGAGAGACAGCAAAAAGCAAACCGTATATATATTACACGCATACTTACTTACAAACACACACAAACGTGTATATATATATATCATACAGAAATGTATATACATATATATACGTATTTATTTTACACATAACCCACTTTTGTGGCAACTATAGAGAACTATTATTCGCGAATTATTTTCGAACACACTACTGCCCCCAAAATTATACCGTGGTAATTGAATGTAGTTTTAAATAATTAATGCCTCCATCTTGAATCGAGATGAAAAAAAAAAGCAAAAAAAGAAATGATAGTAATAAATATTTGTAAAAAAAGGGAACTACATGAAAACACGAAATCACAGCCTTCACCTAGCAAAATGTATGTGCGTGTGTGTACAGACACACACACACACACACACACACACACACACACACACACACACAAGTATGTATATGCATTATGATATATAATTACATATACTAATTTGTATATAAGTTATGAGAAAAAGAAAATGGAATTCACTTGATTCTTTATTATTCACTACGATCGTATCGTCCCATAGTGCACCGATGTGTACCCAACTTTAAAATGATATCTAATGTGTATCTCTCTCTCTCTTTGTATATATATGTGCATGTATATATATATATATATATATATATATATATATATATATATATATATATGTGTGTGTGTGTGTGTGTGTGTGTGTGTGTGTGTAATCAATTCAAAGAACAAACTATTAAAAATTGAGAACAAAAAGTAAAAGAAAAAATACAAAGGTGAGGACGTGCACAAAAAACATATTAATTTGATGCTCGGTGAAAGAGAGAGAGTTGTTAATGTTTCGAGCATAGCTCTTCCTCGGAAAGAGAAAAGTCCAAAGAAAAATAAAGAAAAACAAGGAAAAATCGCCAGCAATCCACGTGCGGTTATATTTATATACAACCACACGTGGAATGCTGGCGATATTCGCCCCATATTATTAAGAAAATTAGAAAAAAAGAAATGAAGAACTCGTTATTATGTTCTGAGTTCAAATTCCGCCGATGTCGATTTGCTTTTCATCCTTTCGGGGTCGATGAAATAGGTACCAGTTTCATACTGAGTCTATATAGTCAACTCGTCCCCTCCCCCCAAACTGCTGGCCTTGTGACTATAATAGAAGAAATTATTATTATTATTGTTGTTTTTTGTTTCTACTTTTCTTACTTTACCAAATCTCATTTAACGCCCAAAATTCGACCATCTTCAAGCTGTGTGATTGTGTGCGCATGTGTGTGTGTGTGTGAGTGTGTGTGTGCCTGTGTGTGTGTGTGCCTGTGTGTGTGTGTGTGTGAGTGTGTGTGCCTGTATGTATGTACATGTCGTTGTAGTTGTAATTGTTGTTGTGATTATTTGGGTGGTGATATTTGATATTTTGTCACTTTTCTTCCAGTCAGTTCGAACAACAAAAACAAGAACAAGAGAAATAATAATAATAATAATAATAATAATAATAATAATAATAATAATAATAATAATGCCCAGCAACACCGTTAATATTTAATGGACGTTTTTGCCAGGAAACCTTGCCAAAACCTGGGACCGTAGTTTCAGTAGTAACTCCATGATCGTCGGACATATTTGCTCTCTAATCAGTTTTGGAGATTTGCAAGATGCTTTCCCGCCAAAACAAAACCTAAAAATTTTAGTATCAACAAAGAAAATATGCGTAGACCTGGAGCAGTGGAGTAAGTGCTGGTGGAGATATAGTCAATAGGAAGGACTTTTTCGTATCCCCACCTAACTGCCAACAAAATATGTACCAGATTTCAAAAAGAGAAAAAATACTCATTTCATCTACTACTACTACTACTACTACTACTACTACTACTACTACTACTACTACTACTACTACTACTACCACTACTGATAGAAGAAGTGCTGCCATTTTATTTTTTGAATGCTGTTTGTTAAACAAATATTGGCTGACTGTTATACCGCGTAATGTTGGAAAGTGTTGGTGAGGGATGAGGTGCACGTTGTGACGTTCAACATAAGCTGAAAATGAAACTACTACTATACTACTGTTAGCCAATGAGGGCACCTCTACGTGGTAGCTCGAGTGCCTAAAAAATAGCAGCCAAATCAACCACTACGGTCTTATGAAAGGAATGATCCCATTCGATATTCTAGTCTTCGCCGCCTCAATAATAATAACAATAGGGCTACAGCAAATATTCTGCTCAATACCACAGGTTTGCTTGTCAGTTGTTTGACCTTAACCAGTTGAGCATGTCCCTTGGTGGCTGACGATATGTGCATCTCTGATCATGAGCAGAAGTAGTGGGGGAGCATCATAGCCATGTGTTGAGAGGTATTATTTGGGGTTTGAATAATTCACCTTTGGAAACATGGGTGTTTCGTTCAACATCCTTAAACAACCCTTATTCAAATTCTTAACTGAGCCCCATCTGCAAAGTCATGCACTGTTTATCTTAATATGAGATCAGCATGTCGCACATATGGTTGTGATGCATGTATCTGGTGTACCATTATTAACCTATCTTCTATAAATTTCTCATATTGACTTTCGTTTGGTTCGGACATACGTTTTGAATTGCGGTATAGTTCACAACTTGTTGACAATTAAAATTACTTGCTGTATGTAACAACCTGACGATTTTTACCCGCACACACACGCACACACACACACACTTCTAGCTGTCGAGTAAAAATATACATGCTCTGGTTTGAAAACAAATTCAAAATTGAAATTCAGTTTTTTGTTTTTGTTTTTCAGTGGTTTGCGTTTGGGTAAATGAAAAGGGACAGAGACTCGAGCTCATTTTGCCGAGTCTCCAGTAATTGAGGAGGCGAAAGAAGGCAGAAACACTGACACACAAGTTACTGGAGTATGAAGTAGCGTATTAATACGTTATCTTGGCCGAAATCCTTGCAGCAGTGTTGACTCTTAAAAACACCAGATTACCATAAAGTGGGTGTCAAAAAAAATATCATATGCAGCAAAAATACAAATTAAAACCACCCACGGACTGGGTGGTGGCCTTTCACCAGATATTATATGAGGTCACTCATCCACGCTAGAAGCGCTTAATGATTACAGGATGGTATTAAAACGGATAGCTTCTTATGCCTACCACCCAAAACCAAGAGCACCCAAGGACCAAGCAGTGGTTTCGAGGGAGAGAGAGAAAAAGAGATTGAGAGAGAGAGGGGGGAAATGGAGAGAGTGAGTAAGAGAGACAAATATAAAGTCAGAGAGGGAGATAGAAAGGATGAGAGCAAGAGAAAAGAAATTGACTGCTACACTTCACTGGTAATGTATTTAACGATCCCAGAAATAAAAGGCGAAGTAAGTCTAGGAGTGATTAGAACTTGGAATATGGAGAAATGTAAGAAGTTCTAAATAGCATTCAACCGAACGCTCTAACGACTTAGCCAGGTCATGGTCAAAACGTTCCTGGGAACTTTATAATCATTGGGTGTCGTATTTTGATCTCGCTTAAATACGAATATAATGCGCAGTGGTATTGTTCATGACTTTTCCAGGAAGTATTTACTTTGAAAGAATATAATAAGCCAAAATTGCTGAAAATAATGTGCAACGGAAAAGGGAGTGGGATGAGGTGGTAGATGAGTTCTTGTTCGAATAGGAGCTTTTCTACTCGAAATGATCGAACAATTCAGTATATTCGTGATTTCATACTTCGTATCTTCATTTATGTTTTTAAGACTAAATATGATGTAGCAAAGATATGAGTTTAGTTAGTGTTAGAGACAGAAGTTTGAGTAGCAGAAATGATGTCAATGCTAAACAAAAATAATAAAAAACAATAACAAAATTAAATAAATCAATGTATAAAAACAAAAAAATAAAAAATAACGAAAGAACAAAATCTTTAAAAAATAATAATAAATAAACTAAAAGGAAAGCAAAAAAGAAAGAAAAAGAAAGATGAATAATTAATAAATAGATGGAGAGTATTGATGGATTGCTGGAAAGATGATTGAGTGAGTGAGTAAGTAAGTAAAAAAAATAGATAAATAAATAAAAGCTGTGACAGATGTGAGAAAGAAACGAGTGACAATGGAAGGGTGAATGTCTATCTAGAGCAGCAGCAGTAGCAGCAGCAGCAGTTAGTTGAAGAAAGCTAGAATCACTAAAGTATCTACCAATTCAAAAGTACCAACCTCGAGCGTTCAAAGGTCCCAGGCCGTGGTCCAACAATAACTCTTTGCCCATATGATAGGCTAAAAAAAGACATTAGGGTTCAAGTTTAAGGACAGAAAATATCTGCAGGTTTTCGCAAACGATTGATTTCACTTTTATAAAAAGATTTTTTTTCTAATAGATTCAGATTAAATGTTTATTTAACATTCTTTTAAATTATTTAGTTAATCATTCCTAATTTATTTAATCAGATTTCTTTCTAAATACAGTAAATTAAAAAAATAAAGATTTATTTTTGGTGAACAGAAGTTACATATATTTATATATGTGTGTTTGTCTGCACTTATACATATATTTACGTGCAATGGGTGTATGCTTGTGTGTGAATATATATACATATATAAAACGTATTTATGCTTATATTTATGTCATATATATGTGTATATACTTATGTATATGTCTATATACATACACACACATATATATATTATATGCTTATATTCGCATATAACTACCACTGTTCGTTATTTAGCGACTTGCGTCCTTTGTCTTCCTTAATATCACAGATATTAGGATATTTTTCTTATATTAATTAAATTATTTATCGTAGGAACTAAATACATCAACAATGAACAACAAATACAACCAAATATGTTTCATGTATCACACTTATATAAAACACGCACAAAAATGGAGAAAAAAAGCAAAACATTAAAACATAATTGCCAAGTCGAAAGTTTATATATGTATATATATGTGTGTGTGTGAGTTTGGGTATGTTTTATTTACTTCTACTGCGGCCATGCTGGGTTACCGACATGGTAAGCTGAGATGCATGCATACATACACACACACACACACACACACACACACACACACACATATATATATATATATATATATATATATATATATA
>NC_069002.1:480902-481308 GCF_001194135.2 Octopus bimaculoides
ACTGTATGTATGTATAAAGCCAGCGAGCTGAAAAACTGAGAATATACGTGAAAAGGCTATACGCAATATCATACTTTTCATCCTTTCATTTTTTTCCTACCGCTTCTAATTCTATAGACATACATATATACCTACAGCTGATACGCGCGCGTACAGGCACTAATTCATACAAGTATACACGTATATGTAGGTGCGTATATAAAAAATACATACATTTACATACATATATATCTTCATCCACTTATACATACGTACCTGCATAGATAAGTACAATACGTCTCTATATATGCACATATCTAAACGCTTATATATAAAAGCATTCATTGAAATATACACCTAGGCACGTGCACGTGCGTCCACAATCAAACATATATACACGTATATATATATATATATATATATATAT
>NC_069002.1:484527-486526 GCF_001194135.2 Octopus bimaculoides
ACACACACACACACACACACACACACACACACACACACACACACACACACACACACACAGGAGTCTGCTAGAGTTGCTGGAGCTACCGCCGCCACCACCACCACTACTGTCCGAATACTGATCATCGCCATGAAATGCAATCGTCAAAATGCCATTATGCATTCATTAAAGTGAATGAGTGTCATGTGATGTTAGTGATGGTGGCGGATGGTGGCACACGTCACCGGTGGTGATGACGGTAGTGCGGACATAGGTGGTGATGACGGTAGTGCGGACATAGGTGGTGATGACGGTAGTGCGGACATAGGTGGTGATGATGCTGAGTGTGTGTGTACGCGTGTGTGCATGAATATATACGACTTTGTGCGCTTGTTTTGCTGCCGTAGAGTATGTCTGTATGTAATTACAGACATACTTCTGTGTGCCTATGTTTGTCAATGTAATGTAAGTCCAATTCTCAAAAATTGCACTTCGCTCTCTCCCACCGCCGCCAATACTTCCTCTTCACTTACAAGAAATCCACCTCACCACGTCCCACCCACGCCAACATGGCAGCCGTGATAGAGCTTTCGTTAAAGTAATTTACAAACCATAAAAAAAGAAACCCATGTTTCTGAAACATATCCACATCTGCATGTTGATATTTTTACATATGCACATATGCTACACACGTGCATATATTTATATGGACATACACACATGCACACATATATATGTACCTAAAAATAACTAAAAATGCATATATGCTTACACACATACTCGTGTGCGCATGCAAACACACATGCACGCACATACACTTATATAAGTATTTATGTGTGTGTGTGTGTGCGTGTGAGTGTGTGTGTCTAATATGGCGCCGGTTTGTTCAAAGACAAAACCAGACATTTTACACCTCAAGGCCACGATTGTGACGATTTGTATCCTGTACGCTTCCTGATTGGGTCAGTGACAACTGAACCTTTACCAAGAGAAGGCTTCCATCTCTGGTCTCGTCAACAACAGACAGTTTTATGTTTTAAATAACTGTAGACATCAAATAAAATCGAAGTCAACCCAAATCTTCCACAAAATGAATAAATATTATGAAGATCGATATATTTGCTCAACAAAACGAAAATAGATATGTTTATAAACTGTGAAAATTTGCATGGGAGCCACTGGTTGCTGTCGATAATACGGTGAAGAGGTTGTGAAAGATCATATACATTTAAGGTCAAGGTTGTCATAGCAATTCATCCAGGCAGGTCACGTGATTCATCAAAAAGACGATTCTACTCACTTCCCCTTATTACGTTGCAAATTCACCCAACATGAAGATCCATATTCAATCATATTCACTGGTATTGTTTACATATGAACCTATGTTAAAGTGTACGTGCGTGCGTTTATAAATATACATACAAAGATATATATGCATATATATATACACTTCAATATATATATGCATATATGTGCGTGTATGTGTTTCATACAAACACAAACTTCCATATATATATATATATATATATATATAATATTATATATGTGTGTATACATATATATGTGTATGAGTGCATGTGTGTATGTGTATGTATGTTATTGTGTCAATCACATGTACATATGTTCGGATGTATGAAATGAAATTGCTAATCACCAAACCACATATACCAAATACAATATTTGAAGAATAAAGCTACAATAACAAAAGCACAAACATCAAAAACAATAATAACGACAACAACAACATCGGTAGCGGCAATAACAATGACAATAACAATCATAATAACAATCGGAATAATTGGTTTCAATTATTTGAAGACAAGGAAGATGACATGCATAGCACACGTCATGTTGAGGATGATGATGGTTACGACCATTACGACGACGACGACGACGACGCCGGCGACAACTATGAGAATCTAGAGAGCAAAAAAACAAAAGGAATATATATTCCATTACATTAATAAAGGTTAGACATTCACATGTATACATACATATATATATATATATATATATATAT
>NC_069002.1:489007-490414 GCF_001194135.2 Octopus bimaculoides
ATATATATATATATGTATATATGTAAACATTTTTACTTATTAATACTTTTGTCTTTTGCTATTGCTATTATTATTATTATTATTATTATTATTATTATTATTATTATTATTATTATTATTGTGATTCTTTGTTGTATTGTTGGCACAATAGTGCAATAAGAGCGAAGTAATAAATAGAGTTGATACTCTGACTGATAACAAACTTGGGATTTTTCATTTATAAATATCACTTTCATTTCAATTACCAAAAAAGAAAAAGAAAACTAAGACAAAAAGAAAAAAGAGAAGGAAAGGTAGAAGATGAATGCTTGTTTCTTCTGCTGTGGAGACACAACTTCTGACTGCGAAGTGCGAACCAAAATATACAGATGTGTAGATGTATATGCATGTATCTATCTGTCTATCTTCAGTACGTATATCATAAGCAGGCACGCATACGAATATCATAACGGGTTCTATCTATCTATCTTATCTGTATGTATGCATATTATACGTGTGCGTATACACACACACACACACACACACATATCATCGGTTATTTTGGCAAGACAGTGATCTATATCTATCAGAAGAGTCCATGTCAATGGATTTTCAAAAACTCAGTAGGTAAAATTAATCCTGTGCCGGCACTTGAAGTTTACCTCGTGTTTTCTTTTTAGTAGATCTGTTATTACATCCTTGTCTCAGGAATGCCACTAAACAACTGAGTAATGGTGGGTGAAAGTGGCGTGAGTCAAAATAATATGTGCGCGCGCGCACACACACACATACATACACACACACAAACAGACATATATACATATGTATGCAAATAAAATAAACACTCCAATTCATATATTGAGTTCTTTTCAACTTGTCCGTAAACTTGTTTGTAAGTAGACATATTTGTAAATTCAACCGTGTTGAGATACTTATATATGTGTGTGTGTATGTTTGTATGTGTGTGTGTATATATATATATATAATGACATTATTTCACTGGTGGTGTTTACAATATTGTCCCACACAGAATAATGTGAGAGGAATATTATTTTCACAACACCTTTAGAAATTACTTCAGCTCCACAGTAAATACGATATACGAAAGAAAAAATATACCATCTGATAGCCAACATTAATAATAATAATAATAATAATAATAATAATAATAATTTTTTAAGTTTTCCACCATTAGAGTAGCAATAATAATAATGATAATAATAACAATAATAGTAAAGGAAATAAGTAATAATAGAAGAATGATTCCTCTCCTTGATATATATGTATGTATGCATGTGTGTATATATATATATATATATATAAACACATACATATAGGATTATAATAATAATAGACATAAATAGTAATAACAACAATAATACTGTTAATAAGAAATATGAAAGGAAAAGTGTGTGGTGGGTAGTATAT
>NC_069002.1:490764-493342 GCF_001194135.2 Octopus bimaculoides
ATTGGTTTCTCTCTTCCATTGAAGATTTGTCGGTGGGGAGGGGGGAAGCACACACATTCGCACAAACACAGGAACGGCACCAGAAACCCACAAACAGCACCTGAATAGAATCATATTGGTTATAGAAAATTTTTCTTCATCGCTAATATTTCAGAAACTTCCGGCTGAGAGACATTCAGGAGCATGCGTATACACAAACATCCGCTAAAGTACAGAATTGAAGCAAAGTGATTTTCTTTTTGCGAAGAGACAAAACAAACTGTAACGATGTGGAACCGAATAATGTATATGTGTGTGTGTTTGTGTCTGTGTGTACATATACATATATATATAGAGAGAAACGCACGCACACACATTTACATTATATCCACGTATATTATATTATGCAAATTAGTTTTTAAAATACTTGTGTACGTAGGTGATTGTATAGTTTTTATTTGTGAACAGTTTTAGCTATATGAGTGGTTGCTTGTGCATAGAAACAGTGTGTGTGTGTGTGTATACATATATATATATATATATATATATATATATATATATATATATATATATATATATATGAACGCAGAAATTTGCGTTTGTTTTAAGTGTTCGATGAGCAGTGGATATGTATCAGTTTCGTATGAGCAATATCATAGTTGGAGTCGTGAAGTTTACAACCATTACACATACAATCACACGTGTAGCTTCCATTAGTCATTAGCTGATTGTTGGACGGTTTACACGCTTCTGGTTAATTGCTGTTATGGTGCGTATGAAACTGTTGTGGCTCTACACTACCATATACCTTGTGTTGATGTGACAATGACTATGTAGTCTTTATGTTATCACGCTATCGATGTCTTCTATTTGTACATTTGTGAAGCAGCAATGGCCGTCTGTGGTCGTTTGTTGATATGCTACCTTGTGTTGTGATATGCTACCTTGTGTTGTGCATCTGTGCGGTTGTTATATTGATTCTATGAGTAGTTATGTTGTTGCAGCGTTGGGATGCACTTATGTTGTATCATTATGGTCCAGTGGCATTGTGAGGATGTTGTGTTGTGCGGTTGTTGAGTTTGTTGTGCAGTTGCGGCGGTGTTCGTTGTGCTGTTGTAATGTTATCGATTTTGTTACGATGCATAATAACTGCAATCGCTATTGTTGATATTAGAAGCGTTGTTGATAATGGATGCCTTTAACGGTGGCTTCGTTCTGTTGCAAGCATGGAGACCAGATCTCCGCTCGATCGACGATTTAACCTCATCAGTCACAGAAGTGCTAAAAAGGAATCATACACCCCGTCCTCCCTTTGACTAAACCTTTTACAAATATATTCACATCTCAGAACAACTGTTTAATATGTCCTTTTTTACGATAAAGATTCATGACACCCTTCTTTGTTTTTTTTCGGGTAGGATTTTGTTTCTATGCCCAGCATGTTAACGAACTACATAGAGGCTTCCTGATTGGTACATGGAATGGCATACCTTGGAGTTCGGTTATAAATGTGTCGATCGATATTTCGATAAATACAAGAAGAGAGAATTCAAAGAAAAAAATAGAAATATATAGAAAAAATGTATCTTTGAAATGTGAAACAAAATGGAGAAACAAAATGGCCGCTTACCTCCTTCTGTTGGATCTAGCCGCCTGGCTCTACGGCCATGCTTTGAGTTATTGTGCACAAACATATTGTCCGATACTGTGAGTAAAGGTCCATCTATTGAGACCACCGTTGAAACAGCGACCTGTAGCGTTCCGGAGGAGGTGAAGGTAGATTTCGGTGAGAAGAGGTGGAGATGAAAATGGCAGGTGGCGGTAGTAGTTATTGGTAGTAGGGGTAGAGCATTTGTAGTATTCGTGATGTTGGTAGTGGTGGCAGTAGCATTGGTGGTGGTGGAAGAATAAGAAAAAGAAAAAGGTAAGTAGAAAAAACATAAATATATAAATAAATGCATGTACAAATGAAAAACTGCGAAACTACAACACAAACACACGCACGCCTAAAAGTTTATTTATTTGAGTGGGGTAGTGAGTTTGAATCCCGGACCGGGCTGCGTGTTGTGTTCTCGAGCAAGACACTTTATTTCACGTTGCTCCAGTTCACTCAGCTGTAGAAATGAGTTGTGACGTCATTGGTGCTAAGCTGTACCGGGCCCCTTTGCTTTTCCCTTGGATAACATCGGTGCCGTGGAGAGGGAAGACTGGCATGCATGGGCGACTGCTGGCCTTCCATAAACAACCTTGCCCGGACTTGTGCCTGGGAGAGTAACTTTCTAAGTGCAATCCGCAATATATATATATGTATAAAATATAGACAATCATGTGCAATGTGTTACCAAAAGCGAACGCTATAATTGTCACTAAATATGACGAGGGTGTTAAAACACCTACGTTGCTAGAAATAAGAGCTAAAAGGCTCTAAAGCTGTAGTTAAAGCACATGATTGTATGTGTATATATATATATATCTATATATACTTTATTTAAAAGCAGCAGAAATATAACAAAAGACTGTTACTCTGAGTTTGACGTTCCCGTTCATCGGACAGTTTTGTTAGAAAATCTTACTCCGGTATATATATATATATATATAT